>NC_064852.1:126606951-126779451 GCF_024139225.1 Suncus etruscus
TCTAATCTATTGAGATTCAGTACCAGGGACCCTTTCCATGCATGCATTATACTTCAGCTGTCCATGGTTCTGGGTAGCATAAGGTAAGCAGGAAGCCAAAGAAAGGTCTTCACAAACCCTGAAATTTTCTTCCCCTGCCCAACAGATTGAGTCTCCAAACAAATCCTAATGATTTCTGCTACCCCAGTTTTCTTTATAAGAACAAAAGCCAAACCAAGGCCCTATGTCACCACCTGGAACAGCCTGAAAACAGAAGGTTATAAATGCCAGTTTTGTAGAAGCACCATTTGGAAAGGCCTACTGTGTTGCCTGAGCAGATGGCAGTGGTTTTTCTCACTAGAGCATTTGTGTTACCTTTGGCTTCAAGAAATGTCTAAGCTTTTTTTTTTTTTTGAAAGCTTAGTTCTGCCCTGTCATAATTATTGAGTCACAGAATAGAAAGTCCCAGCCATGTAAAATTTCCTACTTAATTCCTATTTAATTGTGCATGCTTATGGTCCCAAGATATTGTCATTTAAAAAATAAAAGGATAGTGGTACTCCAGCATTGAACCTATTTGGGGGAGGCATAGCTCTCTAATAACAAGTATCATTTTGTGTCTGGATGACTTCTCCTTTTTGATTTTTACATTTTTTACATTTTTATCTATTATGATTATTGTCACTTGTGGAAAACCTCTACAGTAGCTAGTTGTAATTGGATTCACTACACTGTGCCCATATTAAAACAATTCATAAAAACATAATATACATTCTGACTACCTCAACTGGCTATACCCTTTCCCCTTGTCCTCAGGTGACCAATTCCCTGAGAGAGCACCATATTTAAATTAAAACTGTCAATAGCTTCGCAATGACTTGGAGTATTTCTGTGAAATAAATTGTTTTCTATCTCTTTTTTTTTGGGGGGGGGGCACACCCGTTTGATGCTCAGTGGTTACTCCTGGCTAAGCACTCAGAAATTGCCCTTGGCTTGGGTGGGACCATATGGGATGCTGGGGGATCAAACCGCGGTCCTTCCTTGGCTAGCGCTTGCAAGGCAGTCAGCTTACCTCTAGCACCAGCTCTACAGCCCCTGTTTTCTATCTCTTACTTCAAATAAAAAATGATGTTCCAATAAACTCAGAATAACTAGCATTGGTTTAGGAATTTCATAAAGCTGGACATGGTGAAGATATAGGTTTGGTTAGAATAAATACTGCACTGGTAAGAAAGATAGAGAGAAGGCAAGTACCATGTAGAACTGAACAAACAAATTGGACAATAAACCTTTATTATTTGTCCAAATTGTGAATATTATGTTATAGTTACATGTTATACTTACATGTTTTAAAAGGAAATTATTCAAAATTACAATGAATACAAACATTAAGCATTATACTGCTATCACATAAAGTCAAGGAAATCATAATTTTATATTTATTATATATCTAAATAAATGACAACTACACAACTAAATGAATGACAATCATACAACTAAATAAAAATATCTTGTTGAAAACAAGATATTATCTACTAAGTAGAATTACCTTTATTACTTCATAACTATTATATTACTAAAAGACATTTAAAAATTTTGTCCATGGAAGTCATATTTTAATTAAATAATAAGAAAAATGTTCTAGAAGTAAAATCTAGAAGACAGTATAAATTATTTGATTAAATTGAGACAGAACTGTTGATACTTTATTATTCATGCAATTATATTATTTGATATTTCTATTAAATATAGTTAGAAGACTCATTTATTATATGGACTTCCTAAGTCACACAATTTTATCTATATTATATTATTTATTTGCTGTATTATTATTTACTTTTTAGAAATCATGACTTTTAAAATGTAATATGATTTCAGGCATTCAGTGTTCAAACTCCATACTTATCACTATCATCTTAAATTATTCTCAATTAATTATATAGTGCATCTTATGTAAATCAACCAGCCCTTAAAATTAAATTTATTCACTAATAAAATTTTTAAGTTAGTAAAAGAAGGTAACAATAAGCAACTTTTTGAGTATAGTAAATGAACCAATGCTAAATAATAGATTCAATTAAAACACTTTTGACAGGAAAGTTTTAATTGTTCTCAAGAAATGTTATAGTGAATATGTTTCTAAAGTAAGCAAAAATACTTATTTCCTTGTACACATGCAATAATTTAGTTAGAGAAAAAGCTATTTAAACAGACGGTTTACAAAACTAATATTACAACGCAAATATAGCTAGGATGAGTCAAGTACATAGAAATAAAAAAGAAAACTTTTAAGACTTTTATATTAAATGAAATTATAATAAAATTTTAAAAGTTAAAACATAAATTGGGGTCAGAGTGATGGCACAGTGGTAGGGCATTTGCTTTGTACTTGGCTGACCCAGGACAGACCTGGGTTAGATCTTCCGGGGTCCCATATGATCCCCCAAACCAGGAACGATTTCTGAGTGCATAGCCAGCAGTAACTCCTGAGCATCAATGGGTGTGGCCCAATATCAAAAAATTTAAAAAAATTTTTAAAATTAAAACATAAATGCTCTTATATTTGGTTACTAGATTAGTAACAAGAATTAAAAATATTTTCATATTAAGTTAATTTATAATTACAAGATTATTTAACATATTATCAATGGTGTTAATAATTGAAAAGCAATGCCAAGCTATTTAGAAAGTTTCAGGGTAATATTTTAAATTGAAATCTTACCTCATAATGTACTTTATACACTAAATAATAAAATGTATTATATTCTTGTGGACTTGACTTTGTTGTATGTCAATTTTCTCATAATATGCAATTATGTTAATATATAGCATGCTATCCAGCAAATGAAACTAGCTATTTTAATAAATTTTGCTACATTTTAATCATTTTTATAGCTTCATATGTATTAGCTTATTGATTCTCATAACTATGCTTTGTTATAGCAAGTATAATGATATAAATTCTATATATGAGAAAGCAAAGAATCAGGAGAATAGGTGTTTCCAAAATGCAAATAAAAATATTTTTAGGTAGACAGATTGTTCTACGGTTAGTGTTTTATTTCCTCAAGGCCCTGATCTTTACTGTCATTGGTAGTATATATTATTTCATAGAATATATATTCTTCTTAATAAATATTAATGTAGTAAATTTCATTTTTATAACAGCTTATGATGTAATTTAATTCATGTAGTGCTGATTTGATTCTTGGGACACATTTTAATTCAATTTTGCAAGTACTGCTTTTGGCAAGAAAGTTCCTTATGAGTTTTTCAAAATAAAAATTAATTCCAATCATCTAGTTGCAATATTTCTAGTATCAAGATAGTACCTTCATCCTTGAGGATTAACACATTCAATAACATAACAAAGCCTCATACTTACCAGGTGGATGTTCTCAAAATAATTAGGTTCCCTCTCAATGAATTCCCCTGCATAATTTGGTTTCTGCTTCAATATAAATAGATTGCTGTTATAGTGACAATTTCAGTTTCAAAGAGCATTCAGAAAAATCACGAAAGAACTCACCATAGGGCAATGCAGGTATTGTTAAGAAATGCCTCACACTCTGGAGGTGAGTTTTTGATAAAATAACATTGAAAATATAAGCCCTAATTTAGTTTTATGGTGAGCAGTGTTGCTAAACATTTCACAATAGTCTTATTGTTCTTTCAATTAAAAAATTTGCTTGCAGATATTATTACTTATGTAATGATGCATAATAATATAAAGACCATATAACAATTGATATTAGAATTAGGATTAGAAAATTAGAAATTAGAATTAGAAAACTGCTTAAAAGAGGGCTCTATAACCTTTTATTTGCTCCATTAATAGAATGCAGTTAATTGAAACTGTTAAGCAAAGAGATTTACTCTGCAACATGAAGACCAGTATTAATGCAATACTTACCTGTTTCAAAACCAGGCAAGTTAATTCTATCTACATTCAAGTTACAACATTTGTAGAATAGCTAATCATATTATCAGAATTGAATAACACATGAAAAAGTCTCTGTGCCTTATTTCAAATAAAGGTGTACATACAGCTTTTGAAGGAGGAAGCTTTAGTTTCCCCTTGCCCACTGATACATCTGGTTCCATTTTAATTGACTTACTTCTACTTTTTATTTTCTTGTTAACTTTATTCTGCATTTTATATATTCTTGCAATTTCCTCAATTCACGTTTTTTCTGAAACTCGGTAGTTTTTTGTTTTCCAAGAAAATTCATACCAAGACTTTGGGCTCACAAAGACTAATATATAATGATGGTAATATCTGTGTTTATAACAAAATGTAACCATAAATTTCTTAAATAGATGGTCCTCATCGGCCTAATGGGAACATGAAACATCAACTTTAACTTTGCAATAGAAATAGGTCCCAAATTAACAAGATATCTTTGGAAAACTAACAAGAATACTTTCATATTTTGATAAGTAAAACAAAGACTGAGGTTTTTCAATAAACACACAGACATATACATGCGGAGACATAATAAACTTAATCCTCTATTTACTTCCTTCCCTGCTAAGATTTTCTAATCTACTTGCTTTCCAGTAAACATTTCTACTTTCTTTTTGTTTTCCTCAGATACCATCTTTATTTAAGCACCATGATTCAAGCATAACTGTAATTGGGTTCCAGTCATAAACAGAACACCCTCCTTCACCAGTGCAACATTCTTTCCATCAGTGTACCAATGCCTTCCATTTCCCTCTTCTCCCACCCCTGCTTGTATTTGAGACAGGCATTCTACTTCTCTCACTCATTAAGATAGTCATGATAGTTGTTAGTGTAGTTATTTCTCTAACTTCACTCACCACATTTTGTCGTGAGCTTAATATCATGAGCAGGTCCTTCCAGTCCTCATCTCCATGGTCTTTGAGAATTATAAAATAATGTCTTTAATTTTTATTTAAATTATTTTTATTTTATTTAAATTTATTAAAGACATTTAAATAGTGAGACTATTCTGTGTATATCTCTCTCTCCCTCTGACTTATTTTGCTCAGCATAAGAGATTTCATCTACATTCATATATAGGAAAATTTCATGACTTCATCTCTCCTGATGGCTGCACAATATTCCATTGTATATGTGTACCAGTTTCTTAACAAGTAAAAAAACATCTAACCCAAATCAGAAATGGGAAGAGGAAAGAGTAGAATCCTTGACAAAGAAGAAATACAAATGGACAAAAGGCTCATGAAAACATGCTCCAGATCACTAATCATCAGAGAGATGCAAATCAAAACAATGATAAGGTACCATCTCACTTCACAGAGACTGGCACACATCCCAAAGAACAAGAAAAATCAGTGTTGGTGGGGATGTGGGGAGAAAGAAACTCTCATTCACTGCTGGTGGAAATGATGTCTAGTTCATCCTTTATGGAAAACAATATGGAGCTGGAGCACTGGCGCAGGCAGTAAGGCGTCTGCCTTGACTGTGCTAGCCTAGGAAGGACCGCAGTTTGATCCTCTGGCATCCTATATAGTCCCCTAAACCAGGAGCTATTTCTGAGCATGTAGTCAGAAGTAACCCTGAGCATCATCAGGTGTGGCCAAAAACCAAACCAAAACAAAACAAAACAAAACAAAAACCACAAAAACAAACAAACTGGACATTGAGCTCCCATATGACTCAGATATAACATTTCTAGGATTATACCCTAGGAACAAAAATACAATACAAAAATGCCTTCCTCAAACCTATATTCATTGTAGTACTTTTTACAATAGCCAGAATCTAGAAACAACCAAGCTGCTTCAACAGATGAATGGATAAAAAAAATGTGGTACTTTTCTTCTATCTAATCCATCTTTATTACTCACTATTTCCATTTCTGAAAATATAAGAACCTGGGCATAGTGTATGAACACAGTATCACTGCCCCAACATCCTTAAGTAATAACACCTTATTCTGATATATTTTATTACAAGTAGATTTATATAATTTCTCATTTCTCATGAGCAAATATCATTCAAACTTAATTGTACATTAATTGCTATCAACTCATAATATAAACATCTCTTATATCCATAAAAATGCTGTTCTACCAGCTTAATTTCGTTTGCATTTAAAACTTTTCTATATCATAACATGAAGCTTCTTTTGAAGAAATTGATTTCTAAAGAAAATTGCAGGATATTAATTCTAGAAATGTTACGCTTAGGTCATGTTGAAATTACCCATTTAAATTTCTTGGTGAACAGAAAGTTTTCATCATGGTTAAATATTGTCTGTGTCCATTTTAGGCATGTACAGACTAGAAAAAGATATAACCCACCCAGATTAAGGGAATAAAAGGCCAACTGATCTATAGTAAAGTAAAATACATAAAAGCCATTCAAAGATTTGTACAACTTGGGTACAGAGTGCAAAAGTATAATACAAGGTAAGATTATCTGTACAAAACAGATATAAATAGCAAAATTAGAAGGCGAGATTAAGTATTTTCATATGACCTAAGGTCACTTAGAAGGAACTAAAAAGGTTTATTTTAAGAATTGATATAATCAGCTCTCCTTTCTGAAAAAGAAAATTTTCTGTAGTTCAATAAATGATGTCAGGAGAAAAATACTAGAAGTGAAGTAGAGAAGTGGTTTGAGAACATGGCAAGAACAAGTCACAGATTGATTAGAAGTTGTGGCTGGTTGCTAAAAAGTTTTGGCTCAGTTAATGTCTCTGGAATAGGCAATATAAAAAGAGATATAATTTGTGAAAACCAAAATGAGTTCTATTTTGGACTTTGAAGTTAAGATCCTTGTTAGTTGTTTACCAAGAAATACTAGTCTATGATGAAGAAGTAAACAAAGAGTGAAATATTATGAGCTTTAGGTATAAGGGGTACTTTGGCTCCCTTTGCCCCTTAGCCCCTACAAACAGTGGGTTCATGACATTGCTTAGCTTAGAAAACCCCTGCTGTTTCCAGGAGCCCAGTAACCTTAGTTAAACCATCCTGCAGACATCAACTATTTATTTGTGCTGGTCAGTAAACAAATCTGACCTCTGCACTGGGAGAAGATACTACCTTCCTTTCCTGAAGCTGCTTGCAAACAAACAGCATTGCAAATAGGAAAAGGAGCAAGAGCTGTAACAGGGCATGCAAAATATCACAGACCACCAGTTACCCAATAAAAATTGATCTGCCCTCCAAACAAATCTCTATATTTGTACATAATCTCTTTAAGGCAGCAATTTTGAGAGGTGGTGAATATATCTAGGCTTCTGTTTGTTTCTATTTGCTATTTTCACATTTAAAACATCATTTTTTAAAAAAGGGAAGTGAGTTTGATGCCTATTTAAAAATAATAAAGAAACATATATGTCAGCCTGGTTGCTTTACTTATATTCTTCCTTGGTTCATAATGGGAAGGTGTAGGTAAGTGTAAGAGATTGCAAGCACAGTTGAGGACTATATATAAATATATGCATGCATGAATATATATATATACATAAATGGAATAAACTAAATATGGAAAAAGCTAAAATAGTGTCATTTTTATGCATATATCCTTTGGGAAAAGGTAGGGAATTCCAAGTACTCTGGAAAATATCCTAGACTGAGTGAATGTGAATGACAAAAGTCAGTATAAAGATTTAGAGACATAGAAAAGTTTTTGCAAGGGTCTGATCATGGAGAACATCATAAATAAATCTCACTTTAATACTCGTTTTCTTAGGATTCTTATTCCCAATTTAGATAAACATAACAATTGCATAAATGGTTACCGACCCGTTTCATAAGTAGAACAATAGCAATGAATCTCCCACTGATGGAAAAACAAATTTGGGTTTGGCTCTGTTTACTAAAGCCATAGCTCAGGGAACAGATGCATCATATTTAATAAAAGTTACTTATTGGTGTGAAAAACATACAATTAGAATTTCACAACCAAGGGGTTTAGTGGATTTTTGGTTAGTTTTGTTTTTGTTTTTTGACACATTGGATTGTTAGTGCCAAAAGTAATCTAGTCTCTAGTGCATTAGTACTTCAGATGGTTTTCCAGGCTCAATTACCTCACAGGTTTGTCACACAAGGATATAATAAAATCCACTTAATTAAGCAGGATGAGAGGAGTTAGGTTCTTCTTTTAAATCCACTTTATTTTTAAAGTGCTTAAATTGTCAGTTTACATAAGCCCAGAATTGTGAATGATTTTTCAAAACAATTTTGTTTTTAATAAGCTTCCAAGTAACACAAAAATGTCAACAAAATAATACTTTTAACCATTCTCTATTCATAAACCGACTTATGTTTCTATAAATGTTTTCTCAGCTTATATTTTATTAAAATTGTCACTGCAGTAAAATTGTTTTCAATAGAAATAACTGATGTATTTGATATTTAGATTTATAAAAACTGACAATTGAACTCAATTTTATTTCCTTAAAAATTACTGTTTAAGGGCCCAGAGAGATAGCACAGCGGCGTTTGCCTTGCAAGCAGCCAATCCAGGACCAAAGGTGGTTGGTTCGAATCCCAGTGTCCCATTTGGTCCCCCGTGACTGCCAGGAGCTATTCCTGAGCAGACAGCCAGGAGTAAGTAACCCCTGAGCATCGCCGGGTGTGGCCCAAAAACCAAAAAAAAAAAAAAAATTACTGTTTAAAGTTTGGTATCTCGACCATTTAAAAATATCCCAATGACAATTTTTAATCACCTGTTATATCACAACTGAAGTATAACATTTATGGAACAGGAAAGAGTACAAGAGTAAAGTGCTTGCCTTGCATGAAACATAGCCAGCTTTGATTCCAAGTACCATATATAGTCCCCCAAGCACTGACAGGAGTGATCAAGGATCTGTGCACAACTAGTTTGTCCCCTGACCCCACCCAAATAAAAATATTTAAAAATATAACAAAATAAAGAATTATAAATATTCTCACAATGATAAAAAACAATGTTTATGTAAAATGTTACTTCAGTCTCTTTACTAAGAATTTGTTTTGAATATTAATATTTCTCAAACTGAAGCTATGTAAATCATAGAATGTTATCATATTAAATATATAGTATATGGATAAATATATTTTATACTACGTTAATATTTCAACTTCTAAAATTATATGACTGGCATAGGCATTCATTTACTTTGGTTCAAATTTTGTCAGTTTCTTTAAAAATTGTTATTTATTTCTAAATTGTTTAGTTTTATAGAAAAAAAAAGACAAAGAAATACCAAAGCTTGCCCAACACTCAAACCACTCTTAGATTCCAGTGACTATATCTTTGAAGCATTTACCACCTCTAATAAACCAATATTGACAAATATTTATGCTTCTATTTATTGATCTTCAAAGAAAACATAAAACTATGTGTCATAAGGATTTGACTTTCTCAATTATTGCAACTGAGAATTTCCAGATCTTTCTCTGGCAAATTAGAGAGACCCAAAAGAATACATTTGTAGTTAGAGCCAAAGTGTTCAGGCTTGAGAACTGAAAACTCAATTGCATAAGTTCCGTTTCCAAAGTACTTGAGTTTTCTGGGTGAAACTTTCATAATGACCAAATGCTCCTACCCCTTTAGTGAAATTGTTTTGTACAACAGTAAGGATTATTTTCCTTAGATACATAGTTTTATCCTGATATTCCTAGTTTCTCAAGTTACTTATAAAAATTACAATTACTAATAGGGCTAGAGAGATATTACAGAAGTTAATTTACTTGCATCATGCAAGATCATATTCAATAGTTAATTTCAACCAAGCATATTTTTAAGTTTCTTTTTCTATAAAATCATACAGTACTCAGTTATTTAATAGCATTTTTTATTTTACTATGTATTTAGAATTCATTAAATGTAGCATGGTACATATATCTCTTTCTTTACTTTTAACATATCAGTGGTTTTTTTATACTTACATAATGTACTTTTTATACCATACCATTGGGTTTTGCTTTATTTTATTAGCACTGCAAATCTCTCTTAATATTGAAAGTATTCACATTTAATGTGATTTTATAGTTTATTTAAATAAATTTTATATTTTTATTAAATTCACTCTTTTTTAACTTTTCCAATAAAAAGTATAAACTTGGTGTCCGAGCAATAGCACATTTTCCTTGTATGTGGCTGACTCGGGTTCAAGTATTGGCACTCCATAAGGTCCCCTGAGCCTGCCTGGAGTAATTTCTGAGGTCAGAGATGGAAGTAACTGCTGAGTGCCACCAGGTGTGACCCTAATATATATGTGTGTATATATAAATATGGGTGTGTTTACATATATGTAAACACATACACTTGTTTACAAATATGTTTAAATGTGTTTCCTATTCTTCCCCGTTATATTCTCTTCAGCTTTGTGTATAGTTGTGCAGCCACACAGAACAGTGTTCAGAAATTACTCTTAAGTCCTGTGCTCAAATAATCACTCTTAATGGGCTTTCAACTATATGTGGTACCAGGGATCAAACCTGGGTTGGCTATTTGCAAAACAAGTTCCAGGCCTGCTGTACTTTATTTCTCCAGACCCTTCTTGTAAGGTTTTACCTGAGCATTTTGTTTGTTGCATTTTATATGTTCTTTAATTGGATCAATTGAAAAACATTTTTTAAAGCTAATGGCTTTCCAGAGTTTATAATATTGATCTTTTAACTAATCTAAATCTATCTTTAACTAACACAACAAAACATCCAATGCAGTACAGGAACTCCATAAAGAGTTTCCTTAATTACTCCCTGAAATTGCTTTTATTTATTTTACTTGCACAAATGCTGTATGATTACAATCACTAAATACACGGATGCTACTAGTCCTTGTAAGCATTCATATGCTAGACTAATTCTCATAAACTGTTTCCTTTGATCTTCTCAAACATTCACATTTATATTAATAAATTTAAATTTCTTTCTATATCACATTGTTTTGTCTCAAAACATACTCAGTTTTCTTTGCCAAATATGTCTGCTGTCCTCAGATTGTGTTTTTCTTGGATTGTATTTAACTCTCTTCTTTGAAATATAATTCCACTAAAGAGGATTCCAGAATGATTTTATTATTTCTTTCTATGTTTCATGCTAGTATGTTTGGCATAGGTGGATATGATATTCACCATCATTCGTATACTATTCTGTAGCTTAATTTGTTTTTCCTTGTGGTTTTCTTCAAAATTTTCCCTTTTTGTATGACAGTTTAACTATGGCATTCTTCTGTCTTTTTTTTTTTTGGCTTTGTTATGATTGCTATATTGAGAGCTATTATGTTTTCTTTTCCACTTTGAGCACTGCAGGTGTCCTATTGTTAGGATTCTGGTCTTGCTCCTTGTGAATTTGCTTAAAAAAAAGGATGAGCTCAGCCAGAAGTACTGCTAGATGTATTCTGCTGTCTGGGTGTGTAGGGGGGGCCAATGGGAGTAAACTAAGAAAATACTATAAGGCAGCAATAAGATAGGCTATTCTGAGAAACTGGAGGGTGTCACAGGGAGCAGCAATGTCTTAAGGCACTTCCTAGAGAAGTTCCCATAGAACTTGACTTGTTGGGTTTTTCAATGTACAGTAAATTACCAGGAGCCCGGATTGCCAGTTGGCCGAAATTCTGTACCTGCAAACATTTCTCATCAAAGATAGAGAAGAATTATCTGGCTTCTGCATGGAGCCAGATTCTGGCCCCACATACTTTCTATTTTTGCACTGGGGAACCTGAAAATGTACTCTCAGTCAACTCTAGTCTGTATGGAGTGGAGTAACATCTTAGGAGCCCAGCACCTCTGTTGAATGGCTAACTCACTTCACATACTCCAGGCCACTAATGCAATGCAAAGTCAGTTCTCATGATGACTTTTAAGTTCTGCCCTTTTGTAGCCTGTGTGATAGTACAGCGGGTACTTGTTTGTGACAAACACAAGTTAGATCCCCATCATCCAAGAGTTGATATGATTTTAAACAAGAATTTCAGTACAATATAAGCACCTAGTTCTAAATAAAATGAATCAAAATGCTTTAGCATAAGTCAGAAATAGGAGTAATATGATAAGGACAAAGTTGACTCACCAATGACCCAAAACTTAAAGTCACAATTTTACTTAGAAAATAAACATGCAAGGAGTCTATAGTTAATCCCATGACAGTATACTCCAATAGTGGAGAAATCCTGTATCTCTTAGGCCAAGGAAATTCCCTCTCTAATGTCTCCAATATTTACTGTGCCTATACAGGAAAAAAAGGCACAAAATAATATCTTTTATTTATTTATCTATTTATTTATTTTTTTGACTTTGTTTTGGTGTAGATACTGAAGTTAATGTCTCCAATTTTATCCTATTTTATTTTATCTTTTTCTTTCTTTTTGTGCTCTGAAATGTTTTTATATCAGGACTGAAACTATTATGTGGTGCTTGTCTTTATTGCTGTAGTGCTCACTGGATATTTTATTTGATATTTCTTTTTGTATGGTTCTGATGTTTCAATTCCTTTTGTCCTTTCCTCTCTCAAACTGAGGTTGAGAGCCTCTAGAAGGGCTCCACCCATTTTCTGCTTATTTGATTTTTACCCCATTTTATTGCTTTTCTTTTCTTCAGACGAAACCACATAACTTGAACAATCTAGTTCTACATCTCAAATAGAGAGGGAAAAAAGGGAGGGTACCAGGACCAAACAGATGTATGGTCACTAAATAGTAAGCTAGACACACAGGGGACCACTAATTCTAGCACCCCGGGGGGTGAGGGTGGGGGATATGGGATGCAAGATGGGAACGAGGGTGGAGAGAGGACAAATTTGGTGATGGGAATTCCCCTGATTCAATGTTAATATGTACATAAAATATTACTGTGAAAGATATGTAAGCGAAATGGTCAAAATAAAAATTATATATATAAAGAAAAAGAAAATAATCATTTTATGATATATGCTGGTATAAAGCATATTAATATTTACTATATGAAACAAAGATATAATGATAAAATGAACTAGATATAATATATAAATTTGTATAGGTGACCATTCTTTTCCTAATGCTAAAATATATTAAAGAATTTAAAATTAATTTTAAAAAAGTCTGCCATGTTTCTCATCTCAAGACCATGGCGGTTTTTTGTGTGTGTGTGTGTGTGTGTGCGTGTGTGGTGCTTACCATTATTGTTGGAGTCCTCACTGGATATTGGACACGTTTTTTTTTTGTACTGATGGAATGTTTTATTTTCTTTTTCTCCTTCACCCCTCAAATCGTTGTCCGCCCACTTTCGGAGTATTAGACTTTTACCCCAGTTTACTAATTTTCTCTTCTTCAAACAAAACCACGCAAATTGAACTAGCTAGGCCTGTTTCCCAGTTAGAGGGGGAAATTAGGGAGGCACCTAGACCAATCAGGTGCAAGACAACTATGTAGTAGGATAGGTACATAGGGGACCACATATTCTAGCAGCCCTAGATGTGAGGGAAGAGGAAACGGGAGATAGGACAAAAGCGGAGGTATAGGGAGGACAATTTGGTGATGGGAATCCCCCCTGATGTTATGTAAATAAGTAACTAAAATATTATTGTCAACAACATGTAAACCACTATGATCAAAATAAAAATTATATTTAAAAAAAAGTCTGTCCCTCTCAACTATTCACTAGTATGTTCACATACTATTATTAAATGGAAAATACTTACCTCTTTGATTATCAAAGTTCTTAACTTCCTTTGCTGAGCATTATATGTTGTTGTTTGTATCTGTGTCTTTTTATTATCATTCAAATTAGCCTATAGGTCTTGTTTTTATAACTATACTTTCAAAACAGGATTCAGCATTAAATTGTAAGTGTCATTTTCTAATAAAAATTACACATAATTAAAAGAATTATGTGCCTAAATTACATGAGCTTAGAGATAATTAAATGTAAACAAAGTGCCTTGTTTATAAAGATAATATGATATAAAATGACTGTAATTATATTTCATCTCCCATTCTTATACTACCCAATACACCCGTTGATGCTCACACACCTACACAAATGCAAGCAATTTCCTAGAACCTCACCTCAAATATTTCATAAACTGCCCCTCCAAATTACTCATTCTTTATTTTCACTAAAGCAAATTTTCTTAGCCTGTTTATTTTTTAGTCAAGTGCTATACTTGATAATATTTTATGAAGTCACTCTGTAACACTCTTATTAGAAATTTGATCACCTTGTGCTCTGCTTTATCATTTGTAGTTAAAAATAGTAATAGTTACTCTATTTTGTACATAAGTGTTTCACAAAATGGGCTATATCATTTCTTGCATCTCTTGAGGTCATTAGCTTGACTTCGTGTGGATATTAGTATCCTTCAGTACAATCTTTAGGATGAGGTTAGATTCACTCTCTGTTCATGACTAAGAGTAAAGATTTCTAAAGGAGATCTGAATGACATATTTTATGAAAAAAATGGTAGAAAGAACTAGATATAATAAATTGGATTATATATAATTTCCTTTAAAATAGATAAGTATTGCAAATCATTATAAATTGAATTAACTCCAGATATATTAGCAGATAAAGAAAATAGAGATGGTTAGCTTTAAATAAATTTAATTAATTACTTTAGCTGTCATTATTTGTTTCTTTATTTTAAAAAGAAAAACTTATAGTACTTACTGAAAACTGGTTTTCATAATAAATAAATTAGGAATGGCTGTTAAATGACTGGCACGTGGTAAGATTTTTTTCCTACTATTTTATACATTAATACTAGTGTTTCAGTCATAGGGTAATACTATCTTACTAAAATATATTTGTGAAGAAAATATTCTATACAAATATGTTTACCATTTAATTTGTCTACATGTTGATTCACATTTCTCTTGACTAATAGAAATCATTAAAGATATGAGCATGTTAAGTCTAATTATCTAATATTTTAATATTATTGTACATTTTCCAGAATAACAATGTCTAGGAAGAGATATGAGTTGCGGTAATGTTCTAAAAGTTTGGCATTTCTCCCAGAAATTCTGCAAATATGCACCTGAACACTCTCCCCTTCAGAACCAGTAGATTTAAATAGAATTCTGTTTAGGTTTTTGAATCATGACATATGTTAATCCCAATGAGAGTCTCTCTGCAAGAGAGGTATGTTAGCAGAATTTTAACATAGTAATATCAGAACAACTTGCCACTTTGCAGTACATATACTATACTCATTCTTTTGAAGCTTAAACCTAAAATAAATAATTTTTAAAACTGCAGAATAGTCTCACTCATCTATGGGTTTTAAGAAAAATAAAAGTCATTTTTGCAACAATCCTCAGAGACAATGAGAGGAGGGCTGGAACTTCCAAATCACTTCATGAAGCTCACCACAAAGATTGGTGAGTGCAGTTATAGAAATAACTACACTGAGAACTACCATAATAATGTAAATGAATGAGGGAACTGGAAAGCCTGTCTGGAGTACAGGTGGGGGTGGGGTGGGATGGAGGGAGATTTGGGACATTGGTGGTGGGAATGTTGTACTGGTGAAGGGGGGTGCTCTTTACATGACAGAAACCTAATCATAATCTTATTTGTAATGTTTAAATAAAGATTTAAAAAATCATGGTTTACTAATGTGATACAAGTTGGTAAACTTTAATTCAGTAATATTTAATATATGATACATTTCAATACAGTGTTACTAATATGAAAGAAATTTATATTAAAATTTTAGTTTATCATGACTTTTTAGCTGGAGGTTTTATTTTATAGCAATACTTATTTAAAATTGTGGCTTCAAATATTTTGAAATAAAAAATTTACCCTTTTTCATGACAAGATTTTTTGTTTGTTTTTTGTTTTGGGGTCACACCCAGCAGTGCTCAGGATTGGCTCTGCATTCACAAGTCACTCCTGGCAGGCTTGGGGGACCATAAGAAATGCCAGGATTAGAACCAAGGTCTGTCCTCTGTTGGCTGCATGCAAAGCAAATGAATTTTAGCTGTGCTATCACTCCAGCCCCTCATGACGATAATTTTTATAGACACATTTTTAGTACTGATATGTCAAAGTGAATAATTACTTTCATTTTCCAGACAACATAATTTGTTTATTGTCATTATTTTCTTCGTAATAAGGAAACTTTGAGCTAGAATCATGGAGGAAAACTGGCAATTGATCATATATATATATATATATATATATATATATATATATATATATATATATATATATATATATATACTAACTATTCACTTTGAGGAATCCATAGAAATAAGAGGTATAAGGTCAGGTGATCCAATGTAATTTAAATTTGTTATTTGCTATGCTCAACTATAATCATGAGTTAGTCCTGGTTCTGAGCTGAAGAATCATTTCTAACAGTCCTTGAGGTATCATTCAGGATGCTAGTCCTTAAACTATTCATTAGCTGTACGTAAACAATCCTCTTGACTCCTGGTCCAAGTTTATACAGTTTGCAAATTACCAGCTGCAGAAAATATTTTTGATAGAAGTAAATACCGCTGTAGGTTTTGAACAAAATAAGTCTTAAGTTATGAATGTTCTTTTTTGCAAAGTGCATTAGTTTAGATTTAATTTTAAGATAGGAATCACTATATTATCTATATGGATATACAAAATTTATTCTTGAGATTTTGCCATTGCTCAATTAAAATGACTCTTTGGAAAGTAATTTTATAAAAAATGAATATTCTTATAATTTGATATAGCAGAAAGAGGTAAATGTGATTTTTATTCAAACTATTACTATTGACAAAATTGCAAAAAACATAAATAGAGATAGAATACTAAAAAAGGCAAGATCAAAGTAGGAAATTACACAAAAGAAGTGTTGTCAAGATTTATGGCAGAATTAAAAAGAAAGCCTTCCAGGCCTGAAGAGAGTGGTGAAAAGTAGTAAAAACTATGGATGAAATGAATGTCTCACCAGACTCAATTTTACCCAACCTGGCTCAAAATCAGATTTGAAAGAAGTTAGCTATCAAGCAACAACTCAGATTCTAGACTTTACAGGTTACTTTAAGATAAGACAAATCCAAAAATAATGCCAAATTCTGAAGAAATATTGAAAAAAAACTCCACAACAAAAATTGTTCCCAATGTTAATGAAATACACCAATTAAGAGAAAGTAAAAGAATGGATCAGAAAAATGAGTCCAAAATTCTGATGCCTGTAAGAAATACATTTGTATAGTCAATGCAAACACAGATTCAAAGCCAAAGGTTGAAATAAAATTACTCAAGCAAATAGATCACTCAAAAAAGCTGGAGTGGTCATACTAGTATTAAAAAACAATTTTAGACTAGTATTAGACAACACAGTATCAAAATATTTATAATAAAGTGAGGATCATTTCTTAATGATTAAAATATTTACAACAATAACAATTCAAAATTTTAAGCAAATATATACATCTAATGAGAGACTAACAAATGCTTAAAACAATAGCTAATGGATTTGAAAACAGATATTGACACAAACTAGATGTTGGAGACTTCAACATTACTCTGTCAACTCTTGATAAATCAACTGAACTAAATTGTACTAAAGAAATCCCAGTACTTGCTTTGAAGGATGAGAATTACTTAGGAGATTTGTCTGTCTGTCTGTCTGCCTGCCTGCCTGCCTGTCTGCCTGTCTGTCTGTCTGTCTGTCTATCTACCTATCTATCTATCTATCTATCTATCTATCTATCTATCTATCTATCTATCTATCTATCTATCTATCTATCTATCGGGCTTCTCATTCCCCAAAGCCAAATACACAAACATTCCCAATGCACTTTCTGAAAGACATACCACATACTAGTATAGAAAACATAATTCCATAAAGCATAACAAATAAATTATATTATTTATGTTCTCAGACTATGATACACTGAAAAATTAAAGTTAATCACAACATAATTGAGGGGACCACCTATTCTAGCAGCCCGGGGGGGGGTTAGGGGGGGGATATGGGATGCAGGATGGGAGTGGGGTGAAGAAAGGTCAAATTTGTTGATGGAAATTCCCCTGATTCAATGTTAATATGTACTTAAAATACTACTGTGAAAGATTTGTAAGTCAATATGGTCAAAATAAAAATTATATAAAAAAAGTTAATCACATCAACAAATTTCTGGAAACAAATGATAATGAGTACATGACCTACCAAAACTTCTGGTTCACAAAAAAAGTAGTGTGAAAGAAAATTTTATTGCAATGAAAGTACTCATCAGGGAAGGTAAAGCCCACATAAGTAACTTGACTATACAACTGATCAAACTGGAAAATGACCAAAAATACAACCAAGGTAAGCAGAAGGATGTAAATAATAATTATAGCAGAAATTAGTGAACTGGAATAAAAATTTCAAAGAATCAATAAAACCAACAGCTAGTTCTTTGAAAAATATAAATAAGATAGATTAATCACTATAGGATTTGCCATGAAAGAGAGAGTGAGAACACTACTAAACCAAGTAAGAATTGAAAAGGGTTAAGACACAACAGATAGTACAGAAATTCAAAGGATTTTCAGAGATTACTTGAGAATTACTTTGAAAATTTCTTATAGGAAATGGCTAAAATTGGCCAAATTGTGGAATTCATATAAACTATAAGATCTGATCAGATTCATTATTTTTAAATAAGTCAAAATGGTAATCAAAAGCCTACCCCCCCAAATTCCAGATCTAATGCATTAGCATTGATTTCTTTTAAACCATTATAATTCTTTCAAATTATTACAATTATTTTAAAATGGACAGAATTTTTGAACCAAAGGCGTTCTCAAACAATTTCTATAAAAGAAGCATCATTCTAATACCAAAATTAATCAGAGACCCCATGACAAAGAGAATAGTAGACATATCTCTGATGAGCATCAGAGAAAAAAAATCTCATTCAAGACTATGCCTCAGAAAATTATATAAAACAGAATAAGCTTAACTAAAAAAATGGAAGACCTGAATAAAGACAAATATAAGGCATTATTCCAAGAAATAAAATAGGGCACAAGGAAATGTATACATACCCCTAGCTTATGGATTGGGAGGATTAATATAATCAAAATGGCAATACTCTTAGAAACATTGTACAGATTCAGTGAACTTCCTATAAAGATACTCATGACATTTTTTAAAGAAATAGATCAAACACTCATGATATTTATATAAAATATGTTAAAACTTCACCACTAAATAACTAAAGAAATTCTTGAGGAAAGGAAGTATGGAGCAAGGATAGCCCTTCAACAAGTGGCTTTGGGAAAACTGATCAATTATGTGCAAAAAATATGAACTCGTACCTTTTTTAAAAATTATACAAAAGTAAAATAAAAATTTATTAAAAATATGAATATTAGATCTGAATCCATGATGTATATAAAGAAAAGCATAGGCAGAATTTTTCATGACTTTGAAGCTAAAGGCAACTTTAAGGATCAATCACCCAAAACTAAGCAAGTGGAAGCAAAGATAAACAGATGGAACTATATTAAATAAAGAATTTATGTATTTTGAAATAAACAATGACCAGAGTACAAAGATAACCAACTGATTGGGAGAAATTATTTATCCATCATTATATGTAATAAGGAGTTAATAGCAATAAAAATGAGGTACTGTACAACTGTATAAGAAAAATACCCAATTATATCAAAAAAATGGGGAGAAGGGAAACTTACTCAAAGAAGAAATATAAATAGCTAAATGATACATGAAAAACTGCCCTATGTCACTAATTATCTGGGTAATAGGGGCATTGGTGATGGAAAGGTTGCACTGGTGAAGGGTGGTATTCTTTTTATGACTGAAACCCAACTACGATCATGTTTGTAGTCACAGTGTTTAAATAAAGATATTATAATTAAAAAAAACCTAAACAACAATGAATACAATCTTATACCAAAGACACTGAAACACATTAAAAAGAACAATGGTGGGAATGCTGACTGGTGTTCTCTTTCTGGAAAACAATATGGGCATTATTTTTGTTGTTGTTGTTATTTTGAGGAACACACCCTTTGAAATTCCTGGCTTTGCACTCAGAAATCTCTCCTGGCAGGCTCAGGGTACCACAGGGGATACTGGCTATCAAACCAGGATCCATCCTGGTTTGCCTGTGTAAGGCAAACACTGTGAGTTTTCTTAAAAATAAATCTAGAAATTAGGGCCAGATGGCTAGCACAGCCTAGCACACTGCCGACCCAGGGCAGACCTGGGTTCAATCACAAACATTCCATGTGGTCCCCCAAGGCTGCCCAGGAATAATTTCTGAGCCAAGAGTAATCCCTGAGTACTGCTAGATGTGGCCCAGAAACAAAATAAAATAAAAAAAAAAACACACCTAGGAATTAGGTTTCTATTTTACCTAGCAACTCCACTTCATGAAATATAACCCAATGGCCCTAAGAATGCATGATTGGACAAAGAAATCACAGTACATTTGCTCAATAGAATACTACTGAGCCATATAAAAAGATAAAGTCATGCAATTACTGCTAATGGGGGTATCTGGAGAATATCATGTTGAGTGAAGGTAGAGGAATACAATGATCTTTATCACATGCAGTATATAAAGATGCTTACTGATAGAATTAGAAATGCCATATAACAGTGGAAACAAAGAAATGAGAGCTAGTACTCACTAGGAAGCATGTCACAATAGCACAGGGGAGAAGCATCAATTGATGGAGGAAAATGCTCAACCAGAAAGAGGAGATATGCAAGGTTTTATGAAAACCAGTATTTTAAACCACAGTTCAAAAACTAACAAATAATAATAATAATGATAATAATAATAATGACACCTGTAAAAGTAGATTGGTGTGTGGGAGAGAAATAAGTGTGGGAGCAGGACACTCAAGAAGGGAAGTGGGCCTGAAGGGAACAATGCTGAAACATTGTCACATGTCTGATTTCCAATCATAAATACTTTTGCAATTTCACAGTGATTACATACATTTAATAACACAACCCGCCAAAACAAGGAAATTATATCAGACAATATTTAGACAGTATTTTTATGCTAACAATTATAGAATCACCTGTAAAAAGATGTTTTACTAACATAATCAGAGGAGGGGAAAGAAATTAACTTTAATATTGATAACTTGTTTTTTGTATAATATATTGTAATTGTAACATTTCTGATTAGTATGTACATATCTTAGTTCTGAAGTTTTTATGAGAAGAAAGAATAGACCTGTTTTTTTTAATTTTTATTTTTAAATACTTTTAAATAATTATTGTAGTAAGTTTAATGCAGGAAAAGTAGGAAAAGAAAAATTGAACTGTTACAAAAGCACAAAATATTTTCACTTTCTCTTCTTTCTTTTGCTTTTTGTGATTACTGTTGCAATTAATATTGAAAGAAAAGTCATACATACAAGAAAAATACACACATGCACCAGGTTACTGTTTTACCCCCTTTGGTTGTGGAGTACCTCAGAACCACACTTCTTTATTTATGGTGACTACATAAGAATTCAGTAGAGATCACACTCTGAACTGCGGTGCTACCACATGTTGGTTGTAACCATCACATAGAGTCACTGTGGTTGCTCTCACATCTGTAGGTACTCAGTTATCACTTCTTTGGCTGTGGTAAATTAGCACCGGGGGTCCTAGGGGACTCTAGGCATGAATGTTGATGTCTCATGTGTGTAAGAAAGATTATTTATGCCAGTGAACCACTTCAAGGAATCCTATATTGTTTTAAAATAAATTATAGTTAAAAATCAATTTTGTAGCAAAAAGAAAAAGCTAATGGTTCAGGTAAGCAACACTAGTTTCTTCCCTCACCCTGAACATCACTGGCCATCTTTGTCATATATTTCTGGGAATAACCTCTGTATATCCTAAATACTCTTTTGAAGGGCCTTCCATATGTCAATTTACTTAATATAGTTGATGCAGATCATGAAGTATTTCCCTACATTGAGATCACAATATGAGATTAAACTATATATGCACAATAAATTCATAAAACATGGGGATGTATATTTAAAATATTTACAACAAAGCTCAAAGTCAAAGAAACATGCCTCATTATAGTATCTGTGTAAAAAAAAAATGATCTAAGCTCCATACTGCCCAAGCAAGCGGGAGTATTCCTCATTAAAATTGTCGATTTCATCTTTAGCCCTTATTTTCTTTTACAGGACAGATAAAATATCTAGAATAACTAGTCTTTACTTAATCATAATTCAGCTTTTGGTAGAATCAAGCAACGATCATCAAGCAGGCCACCACCAAGGCAAGCCTGCCTCAAATTTCTTGCCTGACCACTACAAAGTAATTCTGCAAATGTTTGAAACAGAGCCAAGGAACATAGCTCAGTGGTAGAGCATATTCCTTGCCTGTGTAGGCTGAAATTGTTTCTCGTTGTAATCCCACATTTTTAGGACAAACCTAGACCACAGATTGGAATAATTGGTGTCACAATTATGCTTCTTCTCATATAATGTTAAAGTTTGTGCTATTGTCATAACTATGTCCCCTCCAAGATGCAACAATAAAAAAGGAAGGGATAAAAATGTTCCATTTAGATACTAACTACATGAAAATAATATGAATAGAAAATCTTAAGAAAAAAAAGTATTAGCTATTATCAGGTAAGCAATAGTTCTATGTCTAAAATTTATTTTCAGATTTGTCAACAGTTGTATTAAATATTTTGCTGGCCCCTCATTCGGTGCATATATGTTTAGAAGGGTGATTTCTTCCTGCTGTATATATCCCTTGATTAATACAAAATGTCCATCTTTGTCCCTTACAACTTTCCTAAGTATAAAGTTTGCATCATCTGATATTAATATGGCCACTCCTGCTTTTTTTTGGGTGTTGTTTGCTTGGATGATTTTCCTCCAGCCTTTTATTTTGAGTCTATGTTTGTTCTGACTATCAGGTGCGTTTCTTGTAGGCAGCAGAAGGTTGGATTGAGTTTTTTGATCCATTTAGCCACTCTGTGTCTCTTAACTGGTGCATTTAGTCCATTGACATTGAGAGAAAGAATTGTCCTGGGAGTTAGTGCCATCTTTATATTAAAGTTTGGTGTGTCTGTTGGTAAGCCTTGTCTTAAAGTATGCCGTTCAGTTTTTTCTTTTAAGAATGGTTTTGAGTCTGTGAAGTTTTTGAGCTGTTGTTTGTCTGTGAAACTATGTATTGTTCCTTCAAACCTGAAAGTGAGTTTTGCTGGGTGCAGTATTCTAGGCAAAGCATTTATTTCATTGAGTTTTGTCACTATGTCCCACCACTGCCTTCTGGCCGTGAGTGTTTCTGGTGACAGGTCTGCAGTAAATCTCAAGGATGTTCCCTTAAATGTAATTTCTCTTTTCGATCTTGCTGCTTTCAGAATTCTGTCTCTATCTATGGGATTCGTCATTGTGACTAGGATGTGTCTTGGGGTGTTTTTTCTGGGGTCTCTTTAGTTGGCACTCTTCGGGCATGCAGGATTTGATCACATGTATTCATTATCTCTGGTAGTTTCTCTTTAATGATGTTCTTGACTGTTGATTCTTCCCGAAGATTTTCTTCCTGAGTCTCTGGGACTCCAATGATTCTTAAGTTGTTTCTGTTGAGCTTATCATAGACTTCTATTTCATCTGTTCCCATTCTTTGAGTAATTTTTCCATTGTTTGATCATTTGCTTTGAGGCTTTTTTCCAATTTCTTCTGCTGTATGTAATTGTTATGTATCTCATCTTCCAGTGTACTGATTCTATCCTCAGCTGCTGTTAACCTGTGGGAAATCTCAAACATGTTTTTCTTCAATTCATCTACTGAGTTTCTCAGACCTGTTATTTGATCTGAAATTTCCGTTTGGAGTTTTCTCATTTCTATCTTCATATTCTCCTGATTCTTTTTAGTTTTCTCTTCTATACTTTGTTTGAGTTCTTTGAACATGTTCCATATTGCAACTCTAAACTCCTTATCTGAGAGACTGACTAGGTGGTTGATCATGTTCAAGTCATCAGAGTTGCCATCTTCATTCTCTATGTCTGGCACTGGCCCGTGTTGTTTCCCCATTGTCACACTAGTACTGCGTGTTTTTCTACGTGTTGTGATTGTATTCATTGGCTAAATGCTGTGCACCGTCGCGAAGGGGAGCGGAGCAACCGTGCTCCTCTGGCTTCTCCCTTTCTGGGCGTGTGGACTCACCTCCACGGAAGGCTCACGGGAAGGCAGACTCCCCGGAAAGTTCACAGGAAGGCAGGCTGGCTGATAAGCCGCACCAAGGGTGAAATCAGGCCGAAAATGCAGGACAGCAGAGTAGAGAGGCAGAAGGGTGCTTAAAATTTATTTTATTCACTAAATATTCTTCCTATTATAAGTGTTTCCAATTTCATTTTGCTTCCGAAAACCTTGTACTGATATTTCCCAAAGACCTGCTGAATACTAATTCTAACTTTTACCAAGATCACTTGATCTTTCAGAAATTGGAAAATTAATACTGAAACTTCTTTTTTTTTATCTTTTCTGAATGTTTTCTGCATAGAATTATTTCTAGTAAGCTCTCCTTTTCTTTAAACTTTCATTCAACAATCTTATTTGTATCAATTTTACCAATCTTAATCTTCATACCCATTTATATATTTCATACCAGTTCTACATACAAACTTAAAAGTCTGTTAACTTGCAAATCCAACTGATTTCTATCCTCGATATGTCAGTGTGCTAATGTTATATCATTCCTATTAAATAGGAAAAAATGTTATTCTTTAGAGTCTGTGTTATAAATAAATTGTAATGGGGTATTCAAAGTCTTTATATTATTCTTTTGATTTATCTGTAAGTTCAAATTGATCTTGACATAAAAATTTATAAAACCAAGGTATATCACTTAATTCATCCTCCTTACTAAAACATCTGTATAGATTTCCATAATTCATATTCTAATAAATTAAAATTATGCTTAAGTGTTTGGGTCTAACTAGTATTAAGTTCATTTATAATTAATGTTATCTTTGTAGTGTGTTGAACTTGTTTAAAACATACCCTTTTTGTATAACAGGAATAACACTAGTATTTATACTTTAGGGGTATAGCGGAGCGAAATGGAGATAACCCATATTAAATGGCATGTACAGGAAGAACATAGTATTAGCTTATAAAATTACTAATAATGTTGCTATCTTTTCCTTCACATCAAATCATTTGCCACATATATTAATCTTTGTTTCATAAATATCAGTTTTCCTTTCAATTTATTAACAATATTTGGTTTTAGTCTGAACATTATTACAAAGATTTTTATTACTCATTTCTCTAAACTATGTCATTTATAGCTTCGAGATTAATAGGAATATACAACAATCTAAATTATGTCTTTCCTCTAATTAAGATACTTTATTATTTTTTCATTATCTCTCGAATCAAGCTCAGGACTTCCACTTGGCACTTAAAGTCTTTCAAATTATAGTTTCAGCAGACTTTATATGGTATTTATCTTCTATTATACTGTTAATAGTTTATTAACTTTTTATTTTATTTTTATTATTTTTATAATACATTTTTATTATTTTATTTTATTGTTTATTGCTTTCTCAGAGCAATAAAATTCCCTGAAACTTCCGGCTTTCGTCTTATTCTTTCTTCTCCATTTCCATTCTTTATTGGACACTTCTCTTGTGTTAAACCCTTCACTACTGAGGACTTCTATGTTCAAATTTCTCTCATGATTATATGAACATTTAATATTAAGACTAATATGCATTGGAGCCAGAGAACTAGTACAGCAAGTAGGGCACCTGCCTTTCATTCAGTGGACTCATGTTTGATCTTTGACATCTCATATGGACCTCTGTACACCACCAGGAGTGAACTCAGTGTCACTGAGATCAGAGCCACTGAACTCAGAGTACCTCACACACTATCAGGTGTGGTAAAAAACAAACAAAATCTATTGTATATGAAACAAATTCCTAAGTAACATGACTTTAGCACAATGGTTTATCTTTCTAAAAGAAAAATATTCAAATTGGTTTCACTCCCTGAAAAAGAGCAGAAAGTGCTCCTCCATTAAATTAATGGATATGCATCCCTTCCAGCCTGTCATTATGTCACTTTTTTCAATTCACATATGCTAAAGTTACCAACCCCAACAGCATTAAGCCAGCACTGAAGAAAGGAATGCGGAGGATTTATGGGACTGAAACAGTTTCACCCATATTATTGTTGTTATTATTTCATTGTCAAAATTCAGCTAAAAGTTACACTTGACTTCAATGTAGTTAGGGAATGTAACCTGGTATGCACTCAGGAAGATGAAATATCTTAGTCAAATATTTCCACATCATATCTTATAATGATTTCAAATAGAGTCTTTCATATATATATTTCTCTTAAATCTTTCAGGAAGATGCTATATGTGTTGCAGACTACATTAATTGAAGCACACAATTTGCTTTTCAAAATCTGCAGTTAGTTTTTTAAGATATGTTACTGAAGATATCATGTTTAGATTTTAAGGAAGATTTCACAAAAAGCTATATAGCTCTTTATAAAATCAATATGGTATACATTTGCATATTCATCTGTATAGAACAAAAGTCATATTCATAGCAAATGGCAAAATAGTCAATGAATCTTTAAAGCCCGTTATGACCTTTTAATTTCAATTATTTAAATGTTTTTGAAAGAGTATTTCAATGTGTCACTGTTTTCCCATGTGAGAATACATGTGTGAGGTTTTTATACTTTCCAAATGTGAATGTAAATAGCATATCTGTAGCATAGCTTTTTTAAGCCTTTGTTCACACATTTTTTTTTCTGAATCAGAGACCTAAATAATATTGAAAACAGACTACCCATTCATGCTATTATGGGACAATAAACCTACTTACAATTTAATAAAATCTTATTGCCAAGATTTTAAAATATGCTTTGAAAGTCAACTATAGTTCAAACTGAATCAGAAAATGTAGAATTCAATAGTTCTTAGCAGGCAAGGCAATACTTTGTGTTTTCTCTAGCTCCATACAACATTCTCTCAATGTTGCCAAGCAACAAGAACTAATATAAAGGAATGTATCATTCATAAACTAAACTTCATTGGTACTACAATATTACAAGATTTTTACTACCTGTATAGGTAGACTAACTACAGGTAAGAGTTAAGTAATAATAATCAAGAAAAGAATGAATGTATAGGATGAATGCACTTTGTTAGATGTTTGTTAGAAGAAGTAATTAAAATGATGCCAGTCTATTGATCATACCATGTCCTGAATCTGTCAGGAGTGACTCCTGATCAAAGAGCTAAAAGTAAGCCGTGGGCACTGCCAGGTGTGACCCCCAAATAAAAATATATAAATATAAGATCTACTTAACTAGTTTATATATATTATGACTTATATGTAAATTTATTTTCTGTAATTCATCTATTCTATGCACATAAATTTGAGTGCAACTATCTTTAACCCATGTCCAACCATAAACTTAATCTACTCAATTACAATCAGTTCTCTGTTATCTAGCTTGGCAGGGAATTGTTATGTTCTCATTATTCAAATTTTCTGGTTCTTGCCTATATCATGCTTTGATTACTAATTTCCCAAGTATAGTTCTATAAAACTTTCTTTAACATTAAAGTAAGAACTACAAAAAAGATTTTCTGTTCCTGTGTATGTTTCTACCCTTTTATTTAACTTAGTGATATGCATTAATGACTTAGAATATTATAGTAACAATTTAGTGACTTTAAAATTACTATTTTCTCAGGAAATATAATGTATTGTTTTTTGTAATAAAATTCAAGATAAAGTAAAAATTCCAAATACAAAAAGAACAATTAAAGTAAAAAAAGGCCAGTTTTCACCAGCATGGGGTATGGGGAGGCCACATGCCAAAGGCCTCTTCCCAAGTTTAGGGGTGCTGGGGAACTCAGACAACCCCCAGCCATCTTCCCTCTTCTTCCTCCCGGACTCCAGGGCCTTCCCTGGGTACCCGCCCAGGAGGCCATCGAGATGGGTGCTGGGGAGGAGTCTCAAGGGGACCCCAGGCCTTCCCCAACCCCCACCTAGCACAAGAGGGGTGGGATGCGGGCAGTCACTAGCAACATTTTTTTCTCACCATTCTCCATTTTCTAAACCACGCTGGGACACTAGCCCCTGCAAGCATATTATAGATATTTAGTATAATTTCCTAGGGATTAATGTAAATTTGCAATGTGCAGAATGTACATGTTGTATTCTGACCTTCCCCCTCTTGGCCCACTGCCCTACACTCTCATTTCTAGTCATTTAGTCCTTCAACCCAATCATCATTACCCCAAATTTAACCCTTTTACCCTCAATTCTTGGCTCCTCAACATTATCAGCACACAAAGCTAGCTGCCAAACAGCACCCTAAGTGATAAGATAGACTCCCAGCCTGAAAAATTACCCTGACACTGTTACTATTAATCTACTCTCAAAGGCCTCCTTTCCTCCTCCTTCCTTCATTACGGACCTTTGCTTGCTAAGAGACTCGGTTTCTGAGAAGTCTCATCTCAAGAATTTTTTCTAATATTGGACTTTTGTGACCCGTTTATCAGACCACACAGGCCAAATTACAGACCAAAGTGGTGCACCAGACTTAACATTTTCCCAACTACTTCAAAAGACATAAAATGGACATGTGGGCCAACCCCCCCCCCCAAAAAAAAAGTACACTTCACAGCGTTCTTTTGTTTCTTGATTTCCCACATATTCAGATGCATATTCTGATGATAGTGAATATACACAAATGTTTCACTTATCTGAGGCATTTTTTTTTTAGTTTAAAAACAGGTATATTACTACTTGGTAAACCTAAAAACATAAGTAAGTTCTTAGCTTTTGTATTATTGTGCTATATGGTTTCACAGTAAATAACTGAAGATACTCAATTAACATTTTTACATAGCAAAATGGTATTTCACAGGATATACGAGAATAAAGGATGGAAGGAATAGGAGTGATAGGGAGAGAAATACAGGGGGTGGAAGAGATAAGTGTAAAACAATGATAGAGAAGTATTATTATCTTCTCTGATAACCCCTCACTTTCATTTTATAAGGACTTTGAATAATACTGAATCCTCTCATATAGTCCCAAGTAATTTTCCAATCCCAGGATCCTTTATTCATTTAAGATACTAAACACTTATTCTATATAAAGAAATATTCCTCAGATTTCAAAAATAAGCATAGTAACCTAATATTTGGGTGTTCATTATTCTGCAGAAGAAAAATTTGATGAGACTTTAAGTACAGCTATTATTTTTTGTCTTAATACCAACATTTTACAGTAAGAAACATAGTCACACTTAGGTGACTAAAGGATGTAGAAAATGAGATAACATAGTGTTCAAACACCATCTTTGTGTTAATACAAATGCCAGGTTACCAAGTAGTCATGAAGAATAATATCAATAAGCTACAATATTACAAGAATAAGCTACAATATTACAAGAATGGAAGACTATGGAGAAGAAAACCTATAAACTATAAACATTTTTTTCAAAGCATATACTGATCTTATTTTGTGTTCATGTAGGATTAGAAATCAATTATTTAAATGAAAGCAAAAGTCAGAGTCCAACAGCAACTGCAGTAAACAACTCCTAAGGTTTTCCACTTTGTGTATCTGCTTCAATAAGTATGTTACCACAGACAAAAAGCACTAAATCAGAGTAATATTAAGTAATGAAATCACTAGATCAAATTGTACAGAATATTTAGTTTCAAAGGAATTGCTAAACCATTTTCTGTCATTTTCCAATATAATATCCATGGACAAATTATGCATCCTCATGTGAGCGACCGAGCACCCACATGTTTAATGGAACTCTGAATGGATTTTTCACCGCTGCCTGATTCAAGCCAAAAGTTTGCATAGCCCTGAGCCAAAAGAACCCTGCAAATAAATTTAGTTCACCACAGAGAATCTGGCCTAACTAGATTCCTTAAACCCTTCCATGGAACCTGTTTTTTGTAACTGCTCTCAAGCATAGTTATAGATAGGTTTTTGTAAGGTTTAAATTGTAATCCTTATTTGCTTGCACAAAAGAAAGATCTATTTGTTTAAGGATTTGCTTCCCCTCCCCCCATCCTGCGAGGTTTCTCCTTATCCTTCCCGCCATCAAAATGTGTCTGCTCCCATTGGTTAAAAATCGTTGTACCTGTACAAATCTGATTGGTTTAAGTTTCAATCCTGTGTTTTTGCTCCTCCCACTGAAGCAGGCTATAAAAACTCTGCTTGTTCTCTCAATAAATCTCTTGACAGGAATTCAGCTTGAGCTTTTTATTATTAACTTCTATGGCTTAATTTTCTAGGTGTTCACAAAAGAGCTTAACACTTGCGGATTATTTGTATTCGCCTTCTACCTTCTGTCCTGGTTGAGAGAAAGCTGCTGGCCGGAGTCTCTCCCATTAAAGGGCAGAAACGGAGGCGGGTACATCCTCATTCTCAAGAACATTCATTGTCATTGTTTGGATTTAGTATTCAATCAGGATGAGTATTAATGTACTATTTTTATGTTTGTAAGTCTACTCCAAATGATGATGAGTATGTTTTTAGATTTTTATTTTTCACCATATATTTCCCCTGAGGGGGCCTTATTCCAATACATTTGACTATAATGCAATTTTTATTTAATTTCTTATTGGAGAATAAATATTAAATTGCAAATCAGAAGTTAAACTTTTTGAGTAAATAGATAATGTGATAAATAACATGTGATAAAATAAAAATCTTGTGTTGGGTAGTTAATATAGTGGGTAAGGCCTTGCACATGGATTACTAGTAAATATAACTGAATTTTAAAGATGAATGCAACACATTTTAACAGATGCATTATATTCCACAATTTAAAGATTATATTTCACTACAAAATCAACATTATGTAGCTGTAGCACCCTACATAATCAATACTTAATTGTCACATAACTTTTTTTTGGTTTTTTTTTGGGGGGGGAGGGTTAGTTCACAGCCGGCAGTGCTCAGGGGTTTACTCCTGGCTCTAGGCTCAGAAATAGCTCCTGGCAGGCTTGGGGGACGATATGGGATGTCAGGATTCCAACCACCATCCTTCTGCATGCAAGGCAAACACCCTACCTCTATGCTATTTCTCCAGCCCTGTCGCATAATATTTTTTAAGATTTTTCATATAATGGTCAAATGACACTTTTCCTACAACTAAAAATGGCATAAAATATCAGTCAATTAAGTTAAAAATTGTTACAATAATCTTCATTAATAATAATATTAATAAACATAATAATTGTTTACATTTATGCATACATATTAGATTTTGCATTAACATACATCTTTGTAGCAGGACTTATAAAATATCATAGTTTTGCTTTCCAATATTTGCTTGAAAGTATAACTATTCGGGACCTGAGCATTTTGCCTTGCACGTGGTTTAAACAGGACGGACCAGGTTTGAATCCCAGCTCCCAATGGTTCCCCAAGCCTGCCAGGAGTGACTCCTGAGCTCAGAGCCAGGAGTAACCCCTGAGCACCGCCGGATAACCTCTGAGCGCAGCTGGGTATGACCCAAAAAATAGAAAGTACATGTGGCTTTCATTTACATTATTGTTGTTGTAGTTGTTGTTTCGGGGCCACATCCAGCTGTGCTCAGAGGTTACTCCTGGCATTGAGCTCAGAAATAGCCCTTGACAGGCTGAGGGGACCATATAGGATACCAGAAATTGAACCTGGTTTGTCCCAGGTCAGTCGAGTGCAAGGCAAATATCCAATGACTGGTGATATCAGATAACTAGAAATATTGAAATATTGAGATGGGTTATTTTCTTTCTCTTTTCTAAAACTGTTGTAAATCAGAAATGATAAACTAAAGAAAAGGGATAGGTAGCATTCAAAAATAATTTTTTTAATCTCAGATGCTGAGTTCAAAAATCCATAATTAGTGATCTTCTGATGAGTACATTGCAAAAAATTATGAAATACCTTTATTTACTGAAAATAAGGTAGTCTGAATAGGCTATCATCTGGAAATTAATAAATATTTTCATTATCCTTATATCACATCTCTTAAATACCTACTTTATCCAAATATAAATATGAATTTTATCTTTCATTTGTATAAAGACTTTTATCTTTGGTTATGCATATCTATATATTTGTTCTACTGCTTTCAGAAACTTCCAGAATTATTATTTTATACCTTAAGTTGTTTTGTTTTTTAATCGACTAACAGTATTATAAATATATAAACTGGAACAAATAAATTCAAGATGAGCAAACAGTGCTAACAAAATATCTTTTCTTGATGAAATACTGAGTTTTGCTACAGCTAAAGACAATGAATGAAGTAAAGAACCAAATAGAAGATACCCCCACACTACATATGAAATTCAGTGTGAATTAGAACTTTAGAAAGTTTTAATATATGTATAGTGAACATTGACATTTTAGCTTTTTAATCCAAATTCTTAATAGCCTGTAGCAGCATTTCAGAAGCTCTACAATTTTTGCCAATAACCTTGTACCAAAAAATAATTTCAGTCAGCTTTATCACTCAATGTAACCAACAGAAACCAGAAATCCACTTCAAATATCCTTTAAATAGCTGGAAGATGAATTCAAGAGAATATGAAATGTAAAATACAGAAGATCAGGCCTGACTTTGATAGTTACTTGGTCTGATAGAGTAATTTTGTCTCTATATAGATCTCCCACTATAAGAAAAAGGAGGGGAAAAGAAGCTGTAATATGTCACCTTATCTAAATAAGGTACCTGTCATTTCTAGAATTCGGTTTAAACTATGATAGATGTTCTTATTCAGCAAAGGGATGTCTTTTTTTCACTAGAAAACAGAACCTCCAAAGGGAAAATAACGTAAGTATATTTTATTTTCTACCTGAGATTATAGCAACAAAACAGTATAAGCCTTGATAAAAGAAAGTCTACATTTTAGAAAATAATGTTACATACCACACACAATAGATAAACCAAGATGTAAGTTTACTTAATATTAGTTTTTATCTGACTACTATTTTAATGAATATATATTAGATTATTCAATTGTCTTAGTGGTATAATATTTTTTTTAAGGACAAGAAATAAGTAATGTAAGAACATTGGGTGGAGAATATTAGACATTTTGGTGGTGGTGAAAGTACAGAAAATTTTACTAATATCAGAAATATCAACATTATTGTAACCATGTTACTTAAATATAATGAAAAGAATATAATATTTTTAAACTACTTATTAATTTCAACAGTTTTCACTCATTCATGGATTTTGAAGTGTTTATTTTACTTAGAAAAATATATTAAGCATGATATAAAAACATAATTATTTTACCTGATTAGAGTTGGAAAGAAATGGAAGAATCCCTGGTAAACTACAGTTGAGCAATAAGTTGAGCAATAAGAGGAGATAATTTACTTCATTTGTACTCCAGTAGTTGTTCTTATATATGGGAACAGCATAATATACAAAATGTGCACTAATTATAGAATTCTGATCACCTTGATTTGTATTAATGATAAATGAATAGATAACTGATCCACATTATTTTTACATAATTCCTCAAGCTCTCACATCTATGAATCTGAAGTGTCATTTACAAAAGTGGCCCGTACAAATTTTCACATTCTCTGATTTGAACATGAAGAACTGATAGGGAATATTAGCCCTAAATTATCAGTATTCAAACCTGTATATAAGATAAAATATAAATTAAGCAAGCTTAATGCAGATTTGTCCTAGTTGCATATAGGCAACTCAAGGCAAGTATATAAAATTAAAAAAATTAAATTTGATGTCTAAATTTAATGCCTTGATTTGTATTAGTAATGGCACAAACTGAAATAAGTAAATATTCTGGTAAATTATCAACTCAGCATTCTTAGACCTAAAATGCAATAGTTATATCAACTGAATATTTATATATAGTGTATACTAGTACAAAAGAGTGAAATATTGACATTTAATTAGAACATTATCAGTACTATTTTTTAACACTGTACAAAGGTATTACTTGAATTTCTTATCATGTATTCTTCAATTTCTTTTGATCTCCATAAAATAAACTCATTTTAACACAAATTTTTATTATTAATTAGAAATATGCTGTAATGTAGTATAGAGTTACCCTGAAATAATCAGGGCCGGAGCGGTGGCACTAGGTCTGCCTTGCAAGCACAAGCCTAGGATGGACTGCGGTTCGATCCACGGCGTCCTATATGGTCCCTTCCCCAAGTCAGGAGCGATTTCTCAGCGCATAGCCAGGAGTAACCCCTGAGCATCACCGGGGTTGGCCAGTAAACCTATATATACATATATAAAGTATATAGTATAAAGTCCGCGTGTTGGGTGCAGCCTCCCTCAGCACTGAGCCTCTAGCTTGTGAGTCTGAAGATTGCTGGAAATTAATTCACAAGCAGTCAAAGTTTCATCTGAGTCAATTCCATTTATTCCCTCATGACTTTTCTTTACCATGAGCCTCTGATCCATATATGCCTAGCTCATGTCTTTCTCAAGAGCATTGTATGTCTCCCTTGATGTTGCTGTCTATGCTTCATTGCTGCTTCCTCTCCCTTCCCCCAGGCAGAAGTTATTCTTTATCTAAAATAGCCCTCCAGATCCCAGGTGAGGGCAGGTCTTATTCTCCAGGTGGGATTAACATTTCAAAAGGAATCTTAGGTAAGGGCATTGGGGAAAGGGATACCTGACAGATATCTACCCTGAGAATGCAAAAATACTAAACTTAGATATATTCACACTTAAATTTACTTCAATGCTATTTACAATAATCTCTGAAATGACTCAGTGGCAAAAGTCAGATTGGTGGATATAAATGTGTGCATCTTACTGCATCATTGATGGAGCAGGAGAGGGACATCCTAAGAGATTTGAGTCAAGTAGAGAAAGAAATACTATATGACCTAACTAATTTTAGGAATACAAAGTAACTGATGTGCAATGAAACCACCATTAAGACTCTGAAGACATAATTGAAGCTATAAAAGGTAGGGGTTGTTTTGAGATAAAAAAAAATTGAAGGGGATTCAATAGAATCTGGTAGCTATATTTTGACACTTTGGTGGTGGGCATCATATATTGTCTTTCTAACCCATAACATTTATGTTCTTATAAATCAGCACTGCCCCAATATAAAATATAATAAAGAACAAATGAAAACTGAGCTAATATGAGACCACTAGCCTCTGATGGAGCACTACAATAATTCTTCATTGAAAATATAAAATATTGACAGGCCTACAAACGCCAGTGTGAGGACTGGTGTAGAGTCTTAAGATCTGAATTGAGGAGACAGAACACAGAGATTATTTGGTCTTCCCATACTCAAAAATGTGGACAGAGAAATGATGGCAAGAAGGAGAGTAAATTATGGTTGAAACAGGATGCACACAGGAGGTCTGGGAGTACATATCAAAAAGCTGGAGTGCATGGGAGCTCAGACACTTCATGGTCCCCCAAGCACTGCCAGGAATATCTCCTGAAGTCTAAGCTGTAAATGCTCCTCCAAGCATTGCTAGCTGTAGCACAGAATAAAAATAATGCAAACAGTGACAGGGCAGGAGGAGGAGGCTGGGCAGGGAATGGCAAAGGACAAACGCTGTAGAAATCTTTAAGAAATCAAAGGCAGTCTTTTCCAAGGCAAGTACATGAAGAAGTTTTCAGATGAAGATATCTTTAATATGAGAAGAGGTTGAATACTCAAGTCAGTATTCTGCACGTTGCTCCATTGGTTAAAATTAGTTCTATCTAGACTATATACTGTTCTGTCCAGCATAAATAAAAGTGAACTTTTAAGGTATAGACTTATAATGATAATTTAGCTTGCACATGAGAAAAATATTGGAAACAGTTACGATAATATGAAATATATCCATCTTCTAAATTCCAAAAGGTCTAACATGAGATAATGTTATGTATTCAAGAATAAAAAAATAGACCTGTAATGAAAACAAATATGAATTAGTAGAAATAGATGCTGAAAAAATTAATAGTCAGTAATGGTGCACATTTTAGATGTTTGACATAAAATTATCACAGATGCAAAAGGAGATTATATTTCTTTGTAGAAAATTATTAGCAAACCTGAAGAATAACAATGGAAGATTTACAAAATAAAATGCAGAAAGATAATGACAAGGGAAGAAAAGAAAGATCGTGGGACTTTGAGACAAACTCAAACATGCTAATATATTCATAATTATTTCACTGAATGAATAGAGGAGTGCAGAAAAATACAATATACTCCCAACTTCCCGTTACGTTGAAAATAATAAGCACACATTTCAACGATAATCATTAAACTCTAAGAATAAGAAATATAAAAGGCTGTAAAAGGAATATTACAAGCACATTACATTTAATTGTATAAGCTCTACAAAGAATAAAAATGTTTAAAGTGAAGACAGGAAAAACACATTAATTATAAACACATTTTTACATGCAAGTTACTGGAAGACTTGCATTGTAAGAAATGTAAAAATAATTATTTTGGCAGAGAATAAATGATACCAGATCAACAGATTATATTGATAACTTTTAAAGGTAAATTTTAAAATAAATATTGCAACATAATCAAACTATTGTTAACATTAAAATACCATATGCAAACCGATAAGATCATCAAAGCTGAAGTATCAGCATACATGTAAGACATTATGTAATAGATAAAGTATAGTAATACTTGGGTACATTGTCATAAAGTATTGATAGTCCAGAAAATAAGTAAAGAAGCTGTTTTCCTTGCATGAAAACAACCTAGGTTTGGTCGCTAGCACCACATTTGGTTCCCAGAACCCCACCAAGAATGATCTCTGAACATGAAATCAGGAACAATTCCTGAGTGTAGCTCCCAAAACAAATGAAAAAAATCTCAAGAACAATAACAACAATAACAACAACAAAAAAAAAACACAGCTAATATAAGTAAAACAAAGAAGACTGTCACAGTATCAAATATTATTAAATCAAAAAAAGCACAAAGGAAAAAAGGAAAATAAAAGACAAAAGAGGAAAACAGAAAACAAGAATTATAATCTCAGTTAAGGTAAACTCATTAAAAAGGAATAACCTAGACCAATTAAAAATTATACGTTATGATTGAATTTCCCTGAATGTATTGTATTGAGATATACTTAAAGCCTGATGGAAAAGAAGAAGTGCTAATATTGGATTTCTCATTCTTTAAAATTTTATTTTCCTAATGATTAATTTTTAAAGCAACTTTGATATTTAACATTTCGTTACTTGGTTAACAAATTTTCATTATTATTGCTGTTGTTCTCCATTTCATTTTTTTATTCAAGGTGACTTTTGGCTTTATGTTTGTTTAATCATAAAGAGAGGTGCTCAGGACTTATAGATAGCTCATGCTTGTGTTAGTGCCCATACCGGATAAAGTGCTTATGAGTTTTTGTTTACATACATAATGCTTAGCTTCCTTAAAACTTGGCTTCTGCCCTGTCACTGACAATGAAATAAATTGATATTTCACAACCAACTTATTAGTAATAAAATGCACTAAAAATGAATGACAAATATTTGCATTGCTATTTTTTTTCAATGATTTAACAATATGTTTAAGAGCTAAAGAGATGATGTTGTAAAGTTGTCTATAATGCAAATATTTAATAAAATCTTAATGCATTCAGCATATCTAATTAAATATTTTAATACTTAAATAAATAGAATAAATTTAATTTAAATTACTATTTCTAAAGCATTTTGTTTCCATATGTAACAGTGTGAAAATTAGTTTTAAAATGTCTTCTGTTATGCATACCCACAATGCTGAAAAAAACGTTAAATAGTAAATATAAATTTATAATTATGATTCTATTAAAACTTACGCATATAACTTTTATCTTTGAATATTAGGTATTGAAAAGCAATATACTAATTTTTTTCGATATTAGTTAAAGGTAAAAATCCTTAATTCAAATCTTATCCTCAGATTTAATAGCTGATGATTAGAGAATTGTTTTCTTTCTTTAAAATCAAAATTAAAAATCTTACCTAAGAGCCAGAGTCATAATACATTGGGCAGGACAATTGCCTCACAAATGATCAACCCAGATTTCATTCCCTGCAACCCATATGACTGTGTCCTGAGTCTGTCAGAATTGGTTCCTGAGCACAGGATTATATATACCATATATATAAATATATTATATATAAATATAATATATTTATATATATATTATACATACAACTGGCAATTGTCAGCTGGAGGTTATACCAGGTTCTCCCTAATGAAATCATATCTACCAATACTTTGATCTATCATTCAAACGTAAAAGCCATTATATGATAAATGGCATATAACTGTATAACTAATAGCATTTATAATTAATGCTATTCATCATATAATGATATATAATTACATTTCTTTTCAGTATTTTGATATGTGGATTATTTTTATTCCTTTTAAATTAAAATAATACTGGGGCCGGGTAGGTGGTGCTGGAGGTAAGGTGTCTGCCTTGCAAGCGCTAGCCAAGGAAGGACCGCGGTTCGATCCCCCGGCGTCCCATATGGTCCCCCCAAGCCAGGGGCGATTTCTGAGCACATAGCCAGGTGTAACCCCTGAGCATCAAACGGGTGTGGCCCAAAAACCAAAAAAAAAAAAAAATTAAAATAATATTAATTTACTAATAATGAGTAAAGATGAAAATAATTGTGTCATACAATAGATACATTATACCTATTGAATAGAATATATTTCATTTTTCATGAATTACTTTCCTTTGCCTTCTATAAAACTGAGGTATATATAAAAAAGTTGAAAAAAATATATAACTACATGTATATGAACTTACATACATTCATACATACACATAGAGAAATAACTGACAGGCTATATTTAGTCCAGTACCTTATGCTAGTTCTAATTACATATTTATAAATACAAATATATGTATTCTTTAAAAGTTATTAATGCAAACTGCAGACATAACCAAGATCACTCAAAATTATTTTAGAAGTAATAAAACTATCACATTTTTATTTTATAAATAAAATTTGGATGTATTTTTTATACATAATTGTATTTTCTCACCTTCAAAGAGTTTCAAAATATAATTTTCCTGAATCTTTTCATATTTCCATTTTTCCTCTTATGCCTTCCCCTTCTTAGGAATATTAAACATGCCACATGAAGAGTCCATTATTTCTTTCTTATTCAGTGCAGAAAGTTCTAATAAAATTGGTCCTTGAAAGTTAAGAGAATAATTTGTCCAAGTCTCATTTGGACTTCTTGACTCAGAAAGAATTGTATCATTGATTGTAGTGATAGCTTGTTCTGTACTTTCTGTACTAGACAAAAAATATAATCAGGTTTGGTACTTACTGTGTTTTTATTACTCAAAACTCAAATGATATATCTTTTAATTGTATTTAGAGTGTTCTTGGGTTATCAAGTATAATAGATACATGGGAATTAATATAATATTTTTATTAATTTGTTGCTGTAATGCCATGTCTTCATGGCTGAGAGCCTTTTAGACTATGACATTTTTATATTCAATTCTCCATTTAAGAGCTTGTTTGGAGGTTCTAGCAGGATAGAACAGATATTCCTATACCATTGACAATAGATAATTGTCTCTATTCATTGAAAATCTACCTCTTCGTGGAAGTTTGCAGCTTCACGAACATGCTGGAGCTGTGAAGGAAGGAGATACCCCAGCAAGAAGATCCATGCTGGGGATCCACTGGATGATAAATGTCACAATTGTATTGCTTTATCCAGTTATATAACTTCCAATTGGAAAATGGGAACTTGTATAAAAATCACCATTTAATTATAACTGTTAATGTCTAAGTTGAAGATTTATTACACTGGAATAGTCCAGTGTATACAGAGACAGACTGGGGAAAAATTTATCACCATTCATATGATAAAAGATTAATATCTGGAACACATAAAGTACTAGTAGAATTTTATAACAACAACAACAACACCAACAACAAAAGCCAACCAACCACATCAACAAATAGGTTAAAGAAAAAACAGATATTTCCTCAACAGGCATGGCAAAAAAAAAAAAAAAAAAAAAAAAAGGAGGGTTTGGAGTGCTAGCCAGTAAGGGATTTGCAAATGACAACTCCAAGTTCAATCCCTAGCATCACCCACGGCTGCCAGGAGTAATTTCTGAGTGCAAAAGCAGGAATAACCCCTGAGCACCGAGGGATTTGTACCCAAAACACAAAAATACAAACTAAAAAAGGACTTATGGAAAAAGTGTTCTGCAGCACTTACCAGGAAAATGGAAATCAAAGTAAGATATCATCTCAGACCTTTGAGAGTGACACACAACACAAAGAACAAAACCAGCATCAGTGTGGATATAGGGAAAAGGGGACCTTCTCATTCCTGGTTGTGGGAAAGGCAACTATCCCAGCTTTTAGGGAATACAACATGGACACCTCTCAAAATGCTAGGAATTGATGGTGTTGGGGCAATAGAGCAGTGGGTAAGGCTTTTGGCCTTTCAGATGCTGGCTTGTTTTCAATCAACGGAACAACACCAGTTTTCCTCAGCACATCCAGGTGTGACCCCAAAGCAAAAACAATCAAAATACTAACAATTCTGTTCCCAAATGACTGAGTAACCTCTCATCCTGGCATCTACCTCAAAAGCTCAAAAACCTCTGTTCAAAAAGGTCATTTGAACATCATGTTCGTTTCAGTTCTATTTACAATAACCAAACTTTGGAAACAACCAAGGTATTTAAGAACAGATCACCGGTTCATGAAACTATGATACATACACAGTGAAATACTACTCTTACTCAGTTATAAGAAGAAATGAAGTTATGTAATTTGCATATGGGAGCATCTGGAGAGTGTCAGGCAGAACAAGTTAGTAAGAAGAGAGAGACAGGTGCAGAACAATCTTCTAATTTGTGGTATATAAAAAAACATAATAGAGGAAAAACGGATGCCCAAAGGTAACAGAAACTGAGAACTGTTTTTATTAGAAATGCACCACAATGGGCAGGTGCTATGGAAGAGAGAGCAAGGATTGGAAGAGAGAAGTGGACATGGAGAAGATTGAAGTTCTGGAATATTTTATGCATAAAAGCCTACCACTAGCAATCTTGAAAATCAGAATACCTAAAATTGTTTTAATCTATAGAATGAAATACCAATTACTATATTCTGCCATCGTATCTCCTGCCCTTCAACCTTTAGGAGGTAGACAGATTTGTAAAAGTGTCAACTGAGTTATCAGGAGCTTGAGCTATAACACAGTAGGGTGTTTACATTGCAGGCAGCGAACAAGGGGTTGATCTTCATCACCCTATATGATTCCTTAGTCTGCCAGGAGTGATTTCTGAGTGCAGAGCCAGGAGTAAACACTGAGTACAGCTGGATGTGTCCAACTAAACAAAACAAACATCAACAAAAAGCAAGAAGAGGGGCCGGGCGGTGGCGCTGGAGGTAAGGTGCCTGCCTTACCTGCGCTAGCCTAGGAGACGGACCATGGTTCGATCCCCCGGCGTCCCATATGGTCCCCCAAGCCAGGAGCGACTTCTGAGCGCATAGCCAGGAGTAACCCCTGAGCGTTACCGGGTGTGGCCCAAAAACCAAAAAAAAAAAAAAAAAAAAGCAAGAAGAAACAAGAATAATAAAGTGTCAACTGAATTATGGGCATATAGGAGTAAGGAAATTAAATTGGGGGTAATGAAATTTAAAACAAACATACATAGAATAAAATAATTACACATATTCTTCTTACAATGCATAACACATTGCTTTTCCACAGAAATATTAATTAGAATCTAGATCTAATTCAGATACATTATTATTATTATAACAATTGTTACCTATTGTTTTAATATAAAGTTCAAAGTTTGTTATTAGTGTCGATAGAAATATCTTTAGTAACAGATTCAGAAAAAAATAATCTGTTGGCTAAAATTACTCATGATTTTCATATCTTTGCCCAGACATTAAAATGGGATTTACTCTGCAATTTCAGGATACATTTAAGAAAGTGATAAGAATCTTCTTGAGTAGTGAATCTTTTATTATTTAATGTCACTTTACATTGAAAACTGAGTCTACATAGTGAATTAAAACTAATTCCAATCTTTTATTGAATTTTTCTATGAGGTGCTATAAATAAAATATGTACTATTTTAGGAACAAATTACCAAAGATAAGAAAAATATGTATCAATATAAAGGAATAAATAAATGAATGACTTAAATAGATACCAAAGTTATAGTTTTATTTTCTCATGGTTTTAAAACAGATAGATCATTCTAAAAATCATTGACCTATTTTTATTGCTCTCAACAAAAAAACTCAAATTGACTTGTGAATCTAAATTACTGCAAAAATAAAATTCAAAGAACACACAGACCATTCAGAGACCACAAGTTGCAAACCCTTATTCTGTTTAAGTGAGGTATATTAGTATTCATGACTTCACCAAACTAAAAAGTGAATAAAATTCCTCAAAACAATACTAAGGGGTGACTGAATAAATAAAAATAATTTTATTCTGTAATATTTCCATTCATATACAGTAAAACAATCCATGTGTTATAATCTAAAATCTTGTGTGAAGAAGAAAGAATTTAGACTAGCTTAAAACTGCAGCTGCTAACAGTTGCCGTAATTTTCCTTCACTAAAGAAACCATAGCCAAATAATCATTTGACAGGTTGAAGGGTTAGTAAGTTCAAAAAGTGCTAGACCCCAGCTTGGTCTTAGCCATGAGATAGTAAAATTTACTAAAAGTGAGTAGGTTTAAGAAAAGGGAAGTTATGAAAGAGAACTGCATTTTCAGGGATACTTTTTTTCTTTCTCTCTCTCTCTCTTTTTTTAATATGGACTTCTTTAGGAAGGAGATTTCAGCTTTCTATGAATTATTAAGTCAGGGCAGAATTTTGGACTAGTAGGAGATGTACCCAATTTTGGACTAAAAGTAATTTGTAACTAGAATATTCTAAGCCTACAAATAAGATAGATAATAATAGATGGAAACTACAATTCTGGACTAAAACTGGGAATTGAAAGGAAGTAAAATAATATGCATGACAACCCATCATAACAGTATTGAAAACAGTATTTTAAACTGTGTTTAAAAAGAAAGAGCAGAGAGAAAGAGAAGAAAAGTGTCATCTGCAGAGTCAGGCACAGGAAGAGCAGGATGAAACCTGGTGACAATGGTGAAGGGTGTTGTACATTATATGAATGAAACTCAGATAAACAGCTTTGAAACTGTGAAAAATAAAACTCAACTCATTGTGAACAACACTGTAACAACACATTTAAAATAAAATAATTAAGTATGTAAGTATACACACATATATAATATTTTAGGTCACATACATAAAATTATGTGGCATATATTTCTGAGGGCAATTCATGAGCTTGTGTAAAGTATTCATTTATAAATTTACATATGGATTATATAATATGTATTATTTTATAAAGAGACATTTATAAAGAGACATTTAATTTTTAATATTTCCTTATACAAAGTTGAATGTGTCAATCTGAGAGCTGTTAGTAGCTATCAATAGATTTTTTTTCGATATTCTATAATGACCATGCAATCTTATCAAGTATGTTATAAAAAATGAAGTTTAAAATCATTAACATTAATCTTGGAAACCATGTATTCAAAAGGCTTAATATTTTTAACACAGAATTATTCTGCTGGAATCTAGATTTCAGTCATATAATACTCGTTCTGTTATTGTATAAAATAATAACCCTAAAAAATGCATGCAATAAAACATTAGATCAGAGATAAGTAATAGAATTTTAAAAGCTTATCTTCAAAAACATTTTTTGTTTTTTATTTGTCCTATTATGATTTCTGAATTTAAATTATCAGCTTCCTTGTTGGTTTCTTTATTTTTATCTAGTAGAATAAGTTACAAATGACCCCAGAATTGTTGACTATACTGAATAAAAATATATCTCCTTAATTATATATTTAAATAAAAACCTATTCTTAATCATATTTATATACAATCTATATACTGTATATAAATTATATACTATATATTATATAATATAATATATTATAATAAACATATAATTTAATATAATATAATGTATTATATAATAACATACATATTATTTAATCTATATAATTTAATACTTTTATATATAACTTTATATAGAGTTATATTCTATATACTTATTTATACTTTTATATACTATATATACTATTTACTTATATAGAGTTATATATAACACTATATAAGTTTCTGCTTGAAAAAATAAGGTGGAAGTGCCGGAGTGGTGGCGCAAGCAGTAGGGTATTTTCCTTGTACTTGGCTAACCTAGGATGGACTGTAGTTTGATACCCCGGTGTCCCATATGGTCCCCCAAGCCAGGAGCAATTTTTGAGTGTATAGACAGGTGTAACTCCTGAGCATCACTGGGTGTGGTCCCAAAACAAACAAACAAAAGAAGGGTGGGGAAAATAACACTAGGGTATTAAGAAGACAAACACTGACAATGGAAAGGGGTGTTTCTTATATCTACCAGCCTAAAATCCTGTTTCTGCTTGAAAAACATCTCATCTGATCAAATATATCAATTAGAACCCAAGAAAGTTATATCTTTTGAACACAAGCCTAGTAAGAACAAAGGAATGAAGTTCCAAAAAATGACCAAATTGATCGACAGATAAATAGGCATAAGGATTCTTTGCAGTATTCCTTAGAATATGGGGCCGGTGAGGTGGTGCTAGAGGTAAGGTGTCTGCCTTGCAAGCGATAGCCAAGGAAGGACCCCGGTTCGATCCCCCAGCGTCCCATATGGGCCCCCTAAGCCAGGGGCAATTTCTGAGCGCTTAGCCAGGAGTAACCCCTGAGCATGAAACGGGTGTGGCCTGAAAAAAAAAAAGAATATATACCCTCTTTAACTTAATGTTTCCAATGGTAAAAATCAGATTTTTGCATTAGAACTGAAGCACAAATATTTCAATGAAAAGGTAAAAATATAAAAGTACTAAAATACATATTTATTGATCAATTTTATGTTTCTGCAACTATGGTCAACTATTATATTCACTCACCATGGCTAGACACATCTTTTATTTTAAAATCTAAATTCTGTTTTTTTATTATTTTAGGGCTACACACTGTGGTGTTCAAGACATAATTCTTTTTGTTGATATGGTGTATTATATTGATTGATTTTCGTATGCTAAACCATTCTTGCATTCCTGGAATGAAACCTACTTAATTACATATGACCTCCTTGATGAGGCATTGGATCCTATATGTATAATTTCGTCTGTGCGCATCAGGGACAAGTTTTTTATATAGGCCCCTTCTTTTTGTTTGTTTGGTTTTTGGTTTTGTTTCGGGCCACACCTGTTTGATGCTCAGGGGTTACTCCTGGCTAAGCGCTAGAAATTGCCCCTGGCTTGAGGGGACCATATGGGACACCGGGGGATGAAACTACGGTCCTTCCTTGGCTAGCACTTACAAGGCAGACACCTTATCTCTAGTGCCACCTCACCGGCCCCTCTTCTTTTTTTGATGTGTGCTTGCAAAGCTATATATTTTCCTCTTATTACCGAGTTTTTTTCAGTCCTGTTATTTCAGTTTGAAGATTTTTGATTTCTATCTTTGTGGTCTGTTCAGCTTGATCTATGCTTTCTTTGAGTTCTATGAACATCCTCTATATTTCTACTCTAAACTCCTTATCTGAGAGCCTAACAAGGTTAGGTACTTTTTTGGGTCATCAGAGCTGCCATCTACAGTTTCTATGCATGTTGTTATCCTGCATTGATTTCCCATTGTAGCATAGATTTTGCTATGTGTTGTGGTGGGTTTCATTGGATAGAGAATGTGCTCTGCTACAAAGCGAAGTGGAATGGCTGTGCTCCTCTGACTCCACCCTTCAGAGGCAGATTCAGCCTACCTTGTGTTGAGCACTTAAGAGATTATGTCCACAAGGGCCTTTATGTCTTTGTGTGCAAACACCTCAGGGCATAATTCTATTGCCATGCCTAGGTATTCATGTTGGCAGTGCTCAGAGGACTATATTTCCCTGAACAGAATAGGGCCAACTGCATGCAAGGAAATACCTTAACCCCTTTTCTATGGTCCCTAATATTTAACTCCATTTCTTATTTTAAACTAGGTGTCAGTTGTTCTAAGTTAATCATAAAGATACATATCTTCATATAAATTATGGAAATATGCATGTGGAATTAAAAACCAGAACCAATTTAAAGAATACCTGAAATCTTAAATGTAAAACTTCAAACAAGTGCCTGAGTATTATAAGTTTATTAAAATGCTAAATACTTGGAGCTCCAGCAGAACTACTGCAGGGAAGGGCAATTTGACTTGCAAGCAGTGTGAGCATGGCCAGGAATGATCCCTTAGCACAGACAGTCAAAAATAGGGGCCAGAGCAATAGCAAAGCAGTAGGGCATTTAACTTGCATACAGATGACTGGAGACAGACTCAGTTCAATCCCTGGCATTCTATATGGTCCCCAGAGACTGCCTGGAGCAATTTCTGAGCATAGAGCCAGAAGTAACTCCTGAGCCCCTTGCACCACCATGTGTGGTCCCAAAAAAAATAAAACAAACAAACAAACCCCCCAAAATAAGCGCTGAGCACTGCTAGGGATGTCAAGCATCCCCTAGAACCAAAACTTACAATCACCCTCCCAAAAGTTCAATTCTACAACACGTTATGTAAGTTACAATGTTATCCTAGATTTCATTATAGTAAGGATGAAACAAGAAAGAAATGCAAAAGGTACATTGAAACAAGATATTTTGCAGAACATATATATATATTTATCTGGGAAATCTCATTTTTAACACCTTTTCAGTAAGTCTACTGTGAAACAGAAAAAGCAACAGCTCATGAGGCATATTTTCAATCATCCTGAAATGCCCTTTACCCTAGTAATTTACTTTCTAGCACTGTGTGCATTTTAAATGAAGACTTTGCTAAAATGTGAATGATGTTAGCAAGTAAAATGAACATACCATGTACTAAAGAAGAATGAGAAGAGAAATTGAGGTCATTCAAATCATTGTAAGAGGTTCATAATTCATAATGATGATCATAAAAATGAAAAGATAGCAAGCAACTAGGGACATGTTGATTGTAAATGAATGATGTCACCCCAGATGAGGCAGTATCATACCTGTCAGAGCACTTGCCAATACTATAAGTGACGTTTATCTATGTGAAATGAGATAAAACTAACTATAAATTATTACAATAGTAGTACTAAAAATTGGGAAATATTAATGCAGTTAATTTTTGTACCTCAGTATATTTTTTATATTTTTACTCTCAAAAGACAAACTATTTTAGGTGATTTTCCTGAATTTCTAACTATGCATACAGATATGATTTTTTATCATCATACAAAGTTGTACTGGAATTTTAAATTTACCCTTTCTTTTTCTAATTTCCCAAATAGACTTTAATATTTATCTTATTAGTATCTGGGCTTAAAAGTTCTCAGTAATGTGGCAGAGTGGTAGGACATTTGCTTTCTACATGGCACACAGGTTGTATTCCAGCATCCAAAATGGATCCCTGAGCCTGCCTAAAAGTAATTTCTGAGTGCAGAGCTAGAAGTTAATCCTAAACCACTGGATGTAGCCCCAAAACAAAACAAACTAAAAGTTCACTGTAATGTTAATGTGGAATGTAAATACAAAATAATATGGGAATATTGCAAGTAAAGATATTTTATTATCTTTAGTTTGAGCACTTCTCACTGGAATTCAAATACAATACCAAAGAGCTACCTTAAAATGCTATCAATGCACAGATCTGTAAACTGAGACTCACAGGCTGGAGAGATCGTATAGTAGATAGGGTACTTGCCTTGTAAATGGACAATTTGAGCTCAATACTGAAATCCTATATTACCCCCAAGCACTATCAGATATGGTCCAAAGGGGCTGAGTGGTAGCACAGCAATAGAGCATTTGGCTGGCATGCAGCTGACCCAGGACAGATGTGGGTTCGATCTCTGATATCCCATATGGTCCCCTGAGCTAGGAGTGATTTCTGAGTGCAGAGCCAGGAGTAACCCCTGAGCACCACTGAGTGTGGCCCCAAAACAAACAAGCAAACAAAAAAAAGATGGTCCAAAACAAACAAGCAAATAAAAATAATGCTCATAATGTTAATATTCTAAGATGTCAAAATAACACAATAAAATAAAAGAGAAATTATAATGGAGCCTGGACAATCTTTCTGTTTTATTTTTTACTTCATTTCTAAATTTATCTCTTTAGTGAATATTCTTGACTCAGTTGACTATGAATATATTAATGTATATAACCTGTTTTTCTAAGGTATTATTTTGAGCAGTGAAGCAGAAGTACAGTTGATAGAGCTTTCGACTTGCACTCAGGTCACCCTTCAGCTGACCCTGTATGGCTTACCCAGGTTTGATCCTAAGCACTCTATATGTCTATTCAAGCCTGTCACATATCCAAAAATAAGTCATGAATACTACTGCTTATGGCCACCAAAAAAATTAATTCAACTAATTAAACAAATAAATTGATACTTTGGTAATAAAATTAAGAAGTGAAATGAATCATGAATCACAGTATTTACATTAAAAATATTTTGATTGCATCATGTTTTAATTACTGCATTTTGGGGGGGTTGGTTTTGGGGTCACACCCTGTGACTTTCAGGGGTTACTCCTGGCTATGCACTCAGAAATCGTTCCTGGTTCAGTGGACCATATGGGTCACTGGTGGATTAAACAGCAGTCCATCCTGGGTAAACCACGTGTAAGGCAAATACCTTACTGCTGTGCCACCTCTGTGGCCCCTAATTACTGCATTTCAAATTTATTTTCTTTTATTTTTATATATGTCATAGCATATAATTATGAATCATTGGAGGAACTGATGGACACCAATCAACAGAGAGTAGAGAACTAATTTTGCACTATAATTTTTTTAAAAAAAAAAGCACCCCCATATTTTCAAGTACTATTTCATCTATTTATCTTTATCCAAGATTTCTGCATTTATATCCTTTCATTCTTTTTCATAAATTAATACCTCTCTTCTTTAATCATATTTGAAGATATGTTCATAATTTCTTCATATTCTTTGTTCCTGAAGCTGCATTTGAAGTCAACATCAAAATCTTATATTGCGGGGCCAGAGGGATAGCACAGTGGCGTTTGCCTTGTAAGCAGCCGATCCAGGACCTAAGGTGGTTGGTTCAAATCCGAGTCTCATATGGTCGCCATTGCCTGCCAGGAGCTATTTCTGAGCAGATAGCCAGGAGTAACCCCCTGAGCACCGCCAGGTGTGCCCCTCCCAAAACAAAACAAAACAAATCTGATATTGCAAATCCATTATGATTTTCCATCTATTAATGTATTGTCTTTAAAAAAAGGATACACTGTCCACTGTGTATTTAGACAAAGTGAGTGAACATTTTGATATTTCTACATATCAAATATTTTCATTTACTATCTCTCTGTGCTCCCAAGAAATAATTTTATTTCAGACTCAAATCTAATCATTTTAACTGCACTTTATTTTGTGGCCTGTCTATTTCTAAGTTTATCAGACATATTTTTTTAATCTTCTACTCTATCTAGTTTTCAATATGGGAAGCAATTTTCTAGTCATATATATACTACATTTTAAAATCAATTGGGAAATATATTTTAAAACATGTCTATTTTTATGTTATTCTTTAAATAATATTGCTAAGAAATATTACTTTCAGCAATCATTTAGGCATGGTTGTAAATGAAGTAATCTCAAGAGGCAAGTAAAAATATTAGATGACTTTCAAATGACTTTACCTGTTTTTTAATTATTAATTCAATTTTATTATTGGTTTGAATTTGCTAAATATAGTAGTACACATTATATTATTGAATTGATCAAGAAGTAATTTTATTAAAAAGGTATTCCTAGATATGTACTTGAAAAAATGTTGAGCAAAATACCTGAACCTCTGAGACAAAGTCAAAATGCCATATAAGAACTATCACAGGAACTTTTATTTTGTTTTGTTTGTTTTGTTTTGTTTGGGTCACACCCGGTGACACTCAGAGTTACTCCTGGCTATGCACTCAGAAATCGCTCCTGGCATGGGGGACTATATGGGACTTTGGGGGATCAAACTGCTGTCCGTCCTAGGCTAACGCTGGCAAGGCAGATGCCTTACTGCTCTGCGCCATTGCTCTGGCCTTCATAGGAACTAATTTTAAGATTTCTGAGGAATTAGAGGACCAACAGCTGCAATATTTAGTAAGCTAGTTTCAAAGATACTACAAGGTTGTCTCTACCAAATTGCTAAGATTTACAGTTTTGTGTCTGTATTTTCATATCATAGTTTCTGAATAATATATATATTTTAAAGTAATTGATGTTGCAATAAAATATAGAATACAGATAGCATTACATTTTACATTTCCTTATTGAATTTAATATATATTTTTATTTTTTGGTTTTGTGGCCACACTGAGCAGCATTCAAGTGTTACTTCTGGATTTGTGTACAGACATTATTTGGGGCAGACTTGGGGACCATATAGGATACCAGGGATCAAACCTGGGTATAATGTATTCAATGCATATGCTCTACCCACTCTGCTATCACTCTGTCCTTCAATATCATTTTTATTTCACCATTCCAGTATTTTATTTCAGTGTTTAATAAATAAAGGGCTCAGAATCATATTTTATCATATATAAATCTAAATCAAACAACATTATAGTCCAGAATACTGGCAGTCACACTATTAAAGTTATATAAAGAAAATAACTATTTCAATAAAACTTGTATATATAAAGCATTCTATTATATTTTTCTTTTCTTTTTTTGAAAAATGTAGGAAGTCATACTTTTATTATTCAGAATTATTCCTGTTTCTGTACAAAGCTCAGAGAAATATATTTAATGTTGCATATTGAACCCAAGTAGAACTCCTGGAGGCCTAAAGTCTTACCTACTATATTAGCTTTCCAGACCCCATCTAAGCTATATCTTAAAATACATCCTTATATGGTTAGTAGAATATAGTTCATAAATAATAAAGGAATAGAAATTTATACTAAAAGAAAAATAAGAATTCCTCTAAATTATTCTTGGAAAGTTATTCTAGAAAACATAGGCAACAAAATTACTTTTGCAAAATGAATATGACAATTGTGATTTTTATATTTATATAAATCAATTTGATGAAATTTATGCCTTAATAGACATTCAAAATAATGTTTACCTAGAATGGTTATATATTTGAGTAGTTCCATCATTCTTTGATATTTATTAAAATGACCAAAAGCAATATTAAATAACCTCACAAGACTAAGGTTTTATGGTTCAGTGACACAATTTTAATTGCCTTAATTTAGAGATAAATTCTATTTCCCAGGAGGACTTGATACAAATGACAAATTTATTCTATTAATTTGTATCATTGCAAACAGTAACTATCAGATAATATATCAACACATTATATGATATGCAAAAAATTACTGCAGGCAATGTGTAGTAAAAACATTCAGTATATTTTATTCTACACTGAATTCTACATTAATATGCAACTTTTATAATCTTTTATAACATCAATACCCTTTGGCAAAGCAAGTACTAAATTCCAATGTCCTCACACAGGACTTCTATTTCCATTATTCATAAAATAATAAGAATGAAATCAGAGAAACACTTGAAAGTGGAAGCATTTGATTATGAATAAAAATGTTTGGAACATAAATTTCAGATGCTGTTTAAAACTACACATAAAATCATAAAGTGATGATGTTTGAATATTGCCCGTAAAATTAAATGTAAATTCACACTGAAGATAAAGATTATAAATAAATTTAAACATTCAATGGAGCAGATAATAAACGTTTAAAATAAAAATAACACTGAAATGTGAAAAAATTCAAATTTAGATGTGAAGATATGCATTTTAATAAAATATTTGTTGACATCTTTGAATTTTCAGGTTGACATGATAAAATACATAAATCAAAAGACATAAGTGAAAATGAAAAATATAGAAATAATTGAATCTTGCCAGATAGATTATTTACCATGATAATTGTATGATACCCTCTGTCTCAAAACAATAGGGAGTTGTAAAAACAAGCCTAAAAATAACTTTAAAAATAGAAATTGTTACAATGTAAAAAAATGATTTCATTAGAAATCTTGTTTTCTATTGTGCCAAGGAAATTTTAAAATACAAAATTTTATATAAAACATTACATTAACTTCCCTCCCTTAACTTTTTTTTTTTAGACACCATGGTTTCCAATACACTTGTATTATGTATATCACTTTATTTCCTTTCATTTACCAGTTTTTGTGATTCCTTTTCTGTGCTAACTACACTTCACACACCATCATTTCTATTGTCTTTGGGTATTATTCCCCTTCTATGGTTTTGTCCGTTATTACTTTTATAGACTGAAGAACAATGCCATAACTCTAAATCTGACCCAATCATTCTGCCTCATTTTACTCAGAATGATACTCTTTATATCATCAGCCTGTAGGTAAGCAAGTTTTATGACTTTATTTTTTTCTAACAGCTTTATAATATTCTATTCTAGATTTGTACCATAGTTTCTTTATCCATATTTATTCACTCATATATTCTGGGCACTTTGGTTATTGCCATAATATGGATATTGTGGATATTGCTACCAGAAACATCAGAGTGTAGATGCCTTTTCAATATTATATTTTGGGCCCCTCATTAAATTTCAAGAAGCATAATTGCAGAGGTAAATAAAATCTCAATTCCTAGATTTTTTAAAAATTTTTATTGTGGTCAAAGTGAATTACAAATCTTTCACAGTAATATTCAAGACATAGTGACAAGAGTGAGGGGCATTCCCACCACCAGTTTTGTCCTCCCTCCACCCCTGTTCTCAACATGTATCCCACATCTCTCTCCTTTACTCCCCCTAATGCTACTGCAACTGTTCCCCCCTTGTACAGATTGTTGTAGATTGGGTATAGATTCTGTTGTTGTTGACTTTGGATTGGGTATTCATTCAAGTCTAATCATTCTTTATTTCCACCAAATGAGCATACAAATGTCTGGTCTTGGTACCATCCATTTTCCCCCTCCAATTATGATGCTGATCAAGGTGATTCCAGTAATGTGGATCTATTGGAGATATAGGAAAAGATATGGGAGAAAAATGAAAAAAAAAATAAAGGCAAACAAAAAAAGAGAAAGACTAGGAGGAGTCCATCTATAGGTGTCATAAATACCCATGTAGAAGAAGAAAGGGAAAAATAAGAAAAAGTAACAAACAAAGCAAAACAAGATAAAAAAAAAAAAACAAGAAAAAACAATAAGAGAGTAAGGACACAGTTGAAAAAATAAAATATTTACAATGAATCTTAAAACATAAGTGGAAGTATAATTAAGTGAGAAAAACATTTCACTTTGTAAGCTGATTAAAAAGTAGATAAGATGGATAGGTAGCATATAAAATAATAGTAACAAAGAGTTTAGTAGTGACAAGTTTAAGGGAAAGGGCAGTAGGCCCTAATCATATTTTCTAGCATTTTTAAATTAATATTTGCTAAATTAAAAATTTCAGCAAAAATTAAATTCCATAAAAGATGAATCATTGCATTTACTTATGTTATTATGAGTAAACTAGTTAGTTCTTGCTTTCTGATCCAGAGTCAGGCTGATCTCAAATTTTATGGGCTCAAAATTATGCTCTCAACTGTGAGCCAAACCCACCACCTGAGAGAGAGAGAGAGAGAGAGAGAGAGAGAGAGAGAGAGAGAGAGAGAGAGAGAGAGAGAGAAAGAGAGACAGAGACAGAGACAGAGACAGAGAGAATCTGCTTTTCTAGGTAAGATATTCTCATTTCCCTTTGTAACCTACAACAAGATATCTGACTTTATTATATGCACAGAGGATAAACAAACTCTTATGAGAATAGATCTTTCATAGGTCCTGACAAACTTGGAATAGAAGAAAATAAATTCTTATAAGTTAATTTGCAAGGAAATATTACACTGCATATGAGTACAATGTAGAATTATTTCTTTATGACAGCAAAAATGGACCTTATTTTTTATCTACCTTTTTACTTCTTAATTAGAATCAATTTATTATTATGAACAGTATTCTGCATAAATATGCATGCTTTTCAATACAGACAATTGAGTCATTATACAATTAATATGCTCTTTTCCTTTTGACTGCTAAGGCACAATTGCTGTGCATCTTTTTTGTACAATGCACATAAATAGGGTCACAAATACAGATAAACTAATCCATAATTTTCACTACTTATTTTAGTGTCAGTTATAGAGATACGTTGTCCATAAGAAACACACACTAATCATATTAGTAAGGAATTCAAAATTCCTCTAATATACTTAATTATCTCTATCAATGATAGTCAACTTCCCATATATATCTGAAGAATTTATGTAAATTACTTTACTCTCTTTTATCTCTAATAAAATTTTCCCTTGTCTTCTAGCTCTGGCTAATCAAGCTGGGCTAAAAAGACTTAAAGTAAAAGTGTTATAAATTTTTATTTCTTTTTTATTTTGTTTTTGGGACACATCCGGTGGCGCTCAGGGATTACTTCTGGCTCTGTGGTCAGAAATCACTCCTGGCAGGCATGGGGGAGCATATGGGAAGCTGGAATTTGAACCACCATCCATCCTGGATTACCTACGTGCAAGGCAAATGCCCTACATTTGTGCTATCTCTTCGGCCCCAATTGGTCATACTTTAATGTATTTTATAGTATTATGTATGGCATATTACTAATAAAAGTTTGATTTATATGCCTGTTCTAAATACATATGTACTCAATATAAAATTTTTCTTAGGGATTAAAAGAAATCATGAGTGGATATATTTTAAAAATAATACTTGTTTCAAATAAATCAAATTACGTTCTCCATATATTTACCTTACACTCTCCTATTTGGTACTATTTTCTTTATTTTCTTTGCAGACTTCTTTTACTTCTACCTCTTTTATCATGACAGGGCCAATTATTTTACAAATAAACTGTGAAATACCTTTAAAAAATACTCTCTGTACTCTATACATTGAAAATAGGGTGACATAAGCCTTAAGGCTCTTGCATATATCCATATTTAAATGTCCCAGAAAATATTGAGTAAATTATAATATTCTATGATGAAAACTGTTCTCCCTCAGGTATAAATAGGCTAACATATAAAATTCAACTCTCCATAAATATATGTAAGCATTATGGCATATTTTCTCAGTTTTATGGCATCTTTTACTGTTTCAAATACTGGTAAATTGAATTAAAAAGTTTAGAAAGTTGGGTAAAATTTTGTATATGTTTGTTTTAAGGAATTATTGTAATCATGTTTCCAATAATGAAAACTTTATTAACCATGAGTATTACTTTATGAGGATGGCAACAACAAATGTGTCTTTAATTCAAACTAATATAACATTTTATTGATATGATAATCAATGCACTCATAAGTTAAATAATCATTTCTGACTAAAATTGGTCATAAGATATAGATATTGTGAAGATCTTCTTGCCTGACATTTAGATATAATAGCTCAAACTCAGTTTCAATAATCATAATCCATTTAATACCATATTTAGAAAAATGATACTTAGTGGTTAGTCAACTGACATTTAGAAAGAAGCAAAAGTTGTTCACATTTAAGAATCAGATGGAATAAGAATAACACAAAGGGAAGATAAAATGTTAAAATGATTTACTGATAACTTTGGAAAATATTTTTATATAGGATAAATTAGATTTGTTTCTAGACATGTAAGTTATATTATAGATGCAATTTAAAGTTATTGGTGATAGCTTTTATTTTAATACTATAGTTACCACTTATATTATATATGTTCTTTGAAAAAATTGATAATTTACTTGAAGACAGAATAAAAATTACATTTTAAAAAATATTATTACCATGTTAGTATCTTTCATAACTCTCAAGTTTAAATCTCTTCAGAACTAAAAGTTTAAATCTCTTCAGAAATACATACATTGCTTAATTCTGATTTTATGATGATGTGGCTTTCCTCCTCAAATATCTTCTGTAATAGCTAAATTTACATAAAAGTAACTTCTGAAGTCCTGTGAGTGGTCATTTAGATTATCTTTGTATCCCTATGTGTGCATAAAGCAACATACACCTTACAAATTTCTCCTTCCATTTTTAATCTTCTAATATATCTGATTATGATGCCTTGATTATTTACCCAACTTCTGAAGAATCTAAAAAGATTAAATGTGATTTCTATGTACCCACAATTGAAAACTGATTTATAATTAATATTTTATAACATTTCTATGTGGTTAAATACTCAATCATCTTTTTCTTAAGACCCGAGTATTGGGGTTGCTGCAATAGTAAAGCAAGTAGGGTACTTATCCTGTACACAGCCAGCTCTGAATCTAGTTCCCATAACTTATATGGTTCCCCAAATTCCCATAGGAGGGGTCCCTAAAAAGAGAGTGAGGAGTAAACCTAAGACAAGCGAAGTGTGATCTAAAAACCAAAATAAACAAATATATATGTAAAAATAAAGATTCTAAAACTATCTATTTAAAGAGAAATAAGTTCTGGTTTTGTAATGCATTCCTTTACATTGTTGCCTTCTGCATATATAAAGTCATAAAAATTTAGATACTTCAGGATATTATATATATATATATATATATATATATATTGTTTGCTTGTTTAAACACCTTGATTACATACATGATTGTGTTTGGGTTTCAGTCATGTAAAGAACACCACCCATCACCAGTGCAACATTCCCATCACCAATGTCCCAAATCTCCTTCCTCACCACCCAACCCCCGCCTGTACTCTAGACAGGCTTTCTATTTTCTTCATACATTCTCATTATTAGGATAGTTCAAAATGTAGTTATTTCTCTAACTTACCTCATCTCTGTTTGTGGTGAGCTTCATGGGGTGAGCTGTAACTTCCAGCCCTTCTCTCTTTTGTGCCTGAAAATTATTATTTCAAGAAAGTCTTTCATTTTTCTTAAAACCCATAGATGAGTGAGACCATTGTGCAGTTTTCTCTGTCTCTCTGACTTATTTTACGCAGCATAATAAAGTCCATGTAAATCCATGTATAGAAAAATTTCTGCTCCACATCACTAATCATCAGGGAGATGCAAAGCAAAACAACTATGAGGTACCACCTCACACCACAGAGATTGGCACACGTCACTTCATGACATTTTTTAAAATTACTTTACAGTTTTATTTTTGGATATGTTTAGTACATATTTCTTTTCTAAATAATATATTTATTTAAGCACCATGATTACAAATATATTTGTAATTGGGTTTCAATCGTAGAAAAGAACACCTCCCTTCACCAGTGCAGCATTCCCACTGCCAATGCCCCTCATCTTCCTCCTCCAGCCCCTGCCTATATTTGACAGGCATTCTATTTTTCTATGTTATAATTGTATAACAGTTATTAGTGTAGTTATTTCTCTAAATGCACTCACCATCCTTAGTGGTGAAATACATATGGTGAGCTTCCTTTCTAGCCCTCATCTCTATTATCTCTCAGTATTATTACCATACTATCTTTTATTTTTCTTAAATACCACAGATGAGTGAGACTGTTCTTTTTTTTTTTTCGGGCCACACCCTATTAATGCTCGGGGTTACTCCCGGCTAAGTGCTCAGAAGTTGCCCCTGGCTTGGGGGACCATATGGAACGCTGGGGGATCAACCCGTGGTCCTTCCTTGACTAGCGCTTGCAAGGCAGACATCTTACCTCTAGCGCCACCTCGCCGACCTCGAGTGAGATTATTCTGTGTCTATCTCTCTCTTATTTCAAGCAGCCTAAAAGATTCCATGTTCATCCATGTACAGGTAAATTTTATGACTTCATTTTTCCTGATGGCTGCATAGTATTCCATTGTGTATATGTAAGTGCAGTTTTAATTTCTAGAAATTAATAAAAAAAGTTTTGAAGTTTCAAAAAATATGTTTTGGGGCTGGAACAATTGCACAAGCTGTGGAAGGCTTGCCTTGCATGCATTAGTCTAGGATGAACCATGGTTTAATCCCCAATGTCCCATATGGTCCACCTCGTCAGGAGTGATTTCTGAGCATGTAGCCAAGAAAACTTCTGAGTGTCACCAAGTGTGGCCACCTAAAACAATAATGAAAAAATCTTTTGCTATTTTTCAAATACCCGTCACCTCACTCAAGCATAATTGCAACAAGATCAGAAAAAAAGTCACATTTGAACTAATAGATCATGAGTATAGATCATGAGTTAATATATCATGAATTAATCGTGAATTAATATTTTAGGAGAAGCTGATGTAGAGTGAGAAACATAGGAAAGTAAATGTATAAAGATTCACTAGGGTATGAGTTTCCATAGCATATTTGGAGAATAATAAGTTTTCAGTTAAACCAATGTGATACAAACAACTAACAAAGAAAAAATACCCAAAATATGTCTCTGGTTGTGAGTAATGTCTGATATAAAAATGGCATTCATACACATTGTGGTTGGAAGTATTTTACTTATTTTATTTTGTATAGAAAAGCATAAAGGTCTTATAAAAGAGTTAATTAGATAATCATAACTTTAAAACATGTTTAAAGATTACTAATAAGCAGTATAGGAACTAAGATTTTAAGAAATATATTAAATAAAAAATTAAAACTGACCCAAAGAAATTAAGAGTTCAATCTTAATAGAATGAGAGTTGGATGATAGTACATAGGGTAGAACACTTGCCTGTACTAACCCAACTAAACCAACCAGGGTTGGACCTCTGGTATCCCATATGTACCATCTAGCCTAGCAGATGTGATCCCTATCCTCAGGCCAAAAATTAGCCTTAGGCACCTCTTGTTTTGCTCCCCCTCCACAAAAATGTTGACTATAAGAAACTAGAAAAGCCACTGCCTAGAGATAGTTGAATATATATCCTCACCCTTTTGTTTCCCTAGGGTAAAAGGAGAGAACTTTAGTCAGAAATCTTTGTTTGCAGTCACTTTCAAAGGTGTGATTCTTCATATACCTAGGGAGTTATACCACATATGAGTATATAGTTATACCACTTCTAGGGATATACCCTACGAACAAAAAACCAGTATAAAATGCTTTTTGCACCCTATATTGATTGCAGCACTATTTACAATAGCCAGAAAATGGAAACAACATTGATGCTGGTTAACAGATGAGTAGCTAAAAAAAACTGTACATATAAACAATGTAATATTATGCATCCATCATGAAAAATGTAGTCAAGAAACATTCCTATACATGGATGGACATAGAAACTATTAGGCTGCATGAAATAAGTCAGAGAAATAAGTGAGAGAGATAGACACAGAATAATCTCACTTATCTGTGGTATTTAAGAGAAATAAAAGATAATATGGTGATAATTATAATAGACAATAGATATAAGGACTAGAAGGACTGGCCCACTATATGAAACTCACCACAAAGAATAGTGAGTGCAGTTAGAGAAGTAACTACATTAACAAATAGTATGACAATGGTAATGAGTGAATGAAATAGAATGTCTGTCTTAAATGCAGGCAAGGGGGGAGGAGGGAGATGGGAGGGGCGTTGGTGATGTAAATATTGCACTGGTCAAGGGGGGTGTTCTTTTCTATGACTGCAACCCAACTACAAATATATTTGTAATCATGGTGCTTAAGTAAATAGATTACTTTAAAAAAGAATTTGATTCTGTGTCAACCCTAAAGTGAATTTGTTAACTATCTTGATGGCCATAAGTCTAGAAAAACATAAAAAAATTTACTTCCATATTCCCTTCTTCCCATAAAACTTCCTTGTCACCATACAGAAAAAAAAATCAAGTTGCTTTGAGGACACGAATCTACCATCTGCTATTGAATTATTGCCAATAAATCTTTATGGACCTGTCAGGTCTCTTTTTTGATTGAGCTTGGAGAGGCAGTAGAAGTGGAAATTCTGTGGTTAAAGGTATACTTGAAAAATCTACTAGAATAAGCCAAATGAGATATTGTTAGATCATTGACAACAATAAGTGACATTCAGAGCCATGGCTTTGAAACCAAATGTCTTTCCAAATACCTTAGTGGAGTTATTCAAAATATAGCCAATTTCTACAAAAAAATCAATTAAGTTCATGATGGAACTCTGTAAACTTTAATTGTAAAAGATGTCTAGTTGAAACCAGACTAGCACCAAACTTTAGTCCTGAGATTAAGAACCAATAATGTGGTATCAAATAATTAAATAGTAGTATTGTCTAGGCTAATAAGCTGAGAAAGAGAGTGAGGTTAAGTGGAACTCTGGACTAGAAGTTCTAGAACCTCAGCACCATGCAGTTGGCTTATCTGGCGACAGTAGAGTAGTGACTATGAGGGGAAGAAATGAGTCAGACAGTTAATTGAGAGATACCATTATTAACTCTTAACCAGTAATTAAAATGAAATGGCCAATAAAACAAGGATGACTTATTTCTAGTTGTTTTTCAGACAAGTTGGAGGAAGAAAGAGGCCAAGAAGATTTAATACTATAATCAGCAGGCAAATAAGAGCTACTATGTAAATTAAATTTGCCCCCAAAAGAGAAGGATAGTGAAAAAAGTTAATGGAACAAAATCCTAGAGGAGTTGAAAAGAGATAGAGTAAAAAAGGCCAGTACAATTACTGGGAAGTTGGCACATCACCTAAGGTGCTTAACATGCATATCACCACCCACGTTTCAATCTCCAGCACCATGCATGATACTGAGTACAGAGCCAGGAGTAAAGCCTAAGCGAGAGAGACCAGTGAAGCAACTAATCATCTTATCTGAAACACAAAGGTGAAAGTTACAACAATGTGTGCTTTTGTGTGTATGTGTGTGTGTGTGTGTGTGTGTGTGTGTGCGCGACACGCGGTATGTACTTAGAGATAAGAAGAAAAATAAATGGATGCTTTGTAGAGTGATAGTTTTTCCAATACAATGAAAGTAAATTTATTACTTAGATAACTGGTCCTCAAATGCAAATATGCATTAGAATTTCTATGAGGATTAATCAAGATGCAAAACTGTGTGGGCATCACTTTAGAAGTTTTGGTTCAATGTACCTAAGGCAGAGTGTGAGAGAATTTGCTTTTATAAACACTAGTTCTGGTGATGATGAAACTAAAGTGAATACTTATTCTATCTTTAGTTCTTTTAGGATAAATAAAAATGCTTAAAATTTATCTGACAGAAATCCCTGTGATACTTAAATAAAGTCTATAAATATATAGACAATAGAGACTGGATCTATAATACAGTGGGTAAGGTGTTAACATTGTAAATGGCCAAACCGGGTTTAATCCCTCACATCAGTATATGATCTCCAAAGCCAGGAGTGATCTCTGAGCACAGAGCCAGGAGTAACATCTGAGCATAGCCACGTGTGACACCAAGATAAAAACAAACAAAAATAAATAATAATGATGTTTACTCTTCTGGGGATTTGAGAGCAATACCATTGATATTCAGGAGTTACTTCTAGCTCTGCACTCAGGAATTATTCCTGTGGGCTCAGGGGACCAAATGGGGTCCCAGATATCTAACTTAGGTAGGCCATTTGCAAGGCCTACTTACCATCTATATTATTTCTCGATTCCATAATAGTGATTCTTAAGGTTAGGGAAGGACTATAATACAAAATTTATACATTTATTTCTATATAGAGCTTGACAGTTAGGAGGTTTTATTCTGGTGTCTCTTTTGCCTGGAATAAGAGTCAAGCAACAATGAACAATGTGGTAGACAAGACTGGATTTCATTCAAAAAAGGAATTCTTTGGTTCTGTGTTTACAGAACCAAAACTGATATCACATTGGTTCTGAGGGTTGCTTGACAAATCTTAAATGAAAAGTAGAGAAGAGGACAATGAAGAACTTTGAAAGATCTTTCAGAATAGTATGTTAGGTAAATAGATATTATTATTAAGTACAAACAACACAAATTTATGAGAATTTGAAACTAATTACACCAATAACCTGTCAATAAGTGTTAGCAAAAAATAAGAATGAAAACTAAAATTCCACATATCTATTTAACAGTTTCAACAGAGACACTAGGAAGAGAAATAATAGTCACTTAAAATGAAGCAATTTCTGTAAGTCATCATTCATGATTGCGTGAGATGTAGTGGATAATATGTATACTTCTTTGGTAAGAATTTTTGGAATCAAAGCACCGTGGTGGAAAAAATATTTAATTTATATAAGTGAGTTAATTAGTAGTTGATAATAAAAATAATAATATTAAAATATTTTAAGTATACCTCACCAATCTCAAGTAATATGGTTGTTGCTAAATTTGTCATTTCTGAGTACATAATCTGAGAGAATAGGAAAATGTTTTCTTTCAAGTTTGGAAGATAAAGCATAGAATTATTAATTTATTTTATTTTATTTTGAAATTTTTGAACCATAATTTAATAGCATGAATGGATTATCTATGTTTCTGTGCTTAGGATGATTCCTAACAGAGCTCATGGGTCCATATGGGATGCATAGAATTTAATGTAGATTAGTTGAATGCAAGGCAAGTGCCCCACATAATGCACTCTCTGTCTCTACAGTGTTTTTAGTCACTTCGTTCATTTGGGGGCCACACCCAGAAATGTGCAGCTGTTATTCCTGGCTCTGTACTCAGGAATTAGCCCTGACAATCCTCAGGGAACCATATTGAATGCCAGAGATCATATCTGAGTTGGCCAAGTGCAAAGCAAATGCCCAAACCATTCTGGTCCCCAAATCCTGTAGTGCTTTTAAATAAGAAAATGAATATATAGTAAATAAAAATTAATTTAGTAGCTATATACACAGGCTAATTCAATTAAATGGATATTGGCATTATGAAGAGCTGACTTTGAATATCTTTCATGTCTCTCAAAATGTCATAATAGGAAATCAACTGCTAACTTAGAAGTCATCTTTAAAAACTATCATTAATTTTATAAGTTTTGTTTTTAGTATAGTTTTTATTTCCTCTTATACTTTTATTTTTTACTTTTAAGAATATTGGTTCTTTTGGCTTCTGAGTTACACCCGGATGTATTCAAGGGCTAATGTTTTTATGTGTTTTAAGGATCAAACCCAGGCTAGAACTGTGAAATCACTTCCCACACTATATTTCAATACAGGTGGATGAGTTTGAAAAGGTAGCAGAGAAAATTAATTAAACCAAGCCAGTTAGAAAAAAATCATGGAGTCTTATTGACTTCTCCTGTGGATTCTATGTGCACCTATTAAAAACTGAAACCCTTTGCTTCCTCAGCCAGCAGGAGGATGGTCATGTGAAATCCAGGTAGACTTTTTCATATCAAAGGGACAGGTGAAAAGGAAAGAAGAAGTTGGGGAATGCTTTTATTTTGGGTAAAAGCAGGTGTCATCTAACAAGAACCATGAACAGCAAGTGCCCCTAAACTGTTCAATGCCTCCTGTTAAAACATAGCACTTTTATAGCTTCAATAACTGAAATTGTGTAGATTTTATTTCCCAGACTAGGCAATTAATGACAGTCATTATTTGACTAGACTTTGTAGTTAGCAACAGTAGATATTTAAGAAAGTATTCTTCATAGCCTAAGTATATAGTTAAGAAAAATTTTGAATTTTCAAGCTGTTATAATAAATAACATAAATTTATCCCTGACTTTATTTTTACATTTTACTTTCACAATAATATATTGGTGTGGATCAAAGTCTAATCCAAAATTGTCTTTTCATCATTTTTGGTTTTAATTATTATTAAATGATTTATACAGTAATATTTCAGTCCCCTTATTACTATTACTATTTGATATGCATATGAGGGTAACAGAGATCATGTAAGATAAAATTTATATACATATGTATACCATTCTTTAAAATCTTAACGATCAATAGGAAATTATAGTTTCTCTTTATTCCAACAGCAAGATCAATTACATTTTGATAACTCATTATTTATATAGATTATATTGGTTGAACTGACAAATAATTACATATTGTTATGATGTTGCATAAATGGCCCATTATAGAACCATGATGTCCTAGGAACTGTCCATTACAGATAAACTTAGAATGGAAACATTTCTAAAGATATATCTTTTCATACACATAATTTAGGTTTTTCCTTTTTTAAAATGGGCAGAAAAATGACCCCTTTGGGTAAAGTTGTCCTGTTCAACTAACAGAAAACAGCTTGAGCATGGAAAGGCCCAAAACTTCTGTTTCCTGAAAAACTGCTAACCTACACCAAAAACAATGGCTCCAGATTAAGGATTTCCTTTACAGGGAAAAACTCACTACTGCAGTTTCATGAAAATTAGAAAAGGGGAGAAGTCTAATTCCATGAAAGAGGTTAAATTTCCTTTGGAAAGCTCAGATACAATCTAATCCTTGATTCAAGTATCCTCTTTCTTTGTTATAGGAAGGTAATAAAGCCAGCAGATTATGTCTGCAAAGAAATTGCTCATTAGCTGCTGATTTACAGTCAGTGATCTTCCTCTAGTAATTTACTTGGTATTTAAAGCCTTATAGAACATTTGTAATTTTCTTTGTGATTTTCCTCAAGGAATTATTCCTCCAGCAATACTTCTATTTTTTCTTTATGTTTTTCTACTTTCTTTTCTTCTTTTTGGAAAAACAATAAACAGCAAACATAAATCATTATAAATATTTTTGTGGAAATAAATTATAGAGATTAATAGAGAATGTAATTTTCATATTTTTTGTTCATCAAAGTAGCTGAAACATGTAAAGCAAACTTTGAATTAAATTTAGCATTGATCTCAGTAAATCTGGGAATATAATTAAGATATGAAATATTGTGTTTCATGAGACTAAAGTAAAATTTCTCCTAATACCCAAAACATTGAAAATATTCAAGACATCCACAAAGATTTTTATATCCCTATGTATTAAACTAATAATCTACTGTGATATTAAGAATTTTATTGTAACATTGCAAAGTTCATATATGTAGAACCATTACTTATCTAAGAGACCTACCAACTCATATATGAGACCAGAAATGACGTCTATTTATATTTTATAATTCTTGATTTATCTTGCACTAATATTCTGGGGCTTGAACGGGAAAGAGAATATAATAATAGTTTAGAAGAATTTTAGCTGACAGAGATACCTAAATCTCTAAACAAAAAAGTATCTTCGATGATATCTTCTGATTTTATTAGAAAAAATACAATGATACTGTCAATGTTTCCATCTTCCTTTTTTGAACAGATATAAATATTTAAACAACATATTTAAATATTTATAGTGTGTGGTTTATAGATTTTGGTGTATATTACACAGCCTTGACAATACATCTAAGATGACTAAATGGAATAAATTACCCTAATCTAGTTACACTGACTCTTAGAGTATAAAATATAAGGAGCAAGAGAAAAATATATTTCGACAATTTTAAAGTAAGACATCATATATAATTTTGGTTCATGTTTCTTACTACATTTTTCTCTTTCTTTTCTAGTTTTTACTCCTCCAATGAAATAGCCAGCTCTATGTTCCCCCTAGTAAGAATGTATATTATAGGAACAGACAACTTCTGGAAAGACTGTTAATTTCCCCAAACCATTGAAATATCTGACTTAAATAACAAATTGACTATGTTCCCTCCATACTTGTCAATATGACCCTACTTTAAAAGTTCTCCTAATTTTTTATGTTATACATAAGTATTTTGATTCTACTGGTCTTTCTAATTCCTTAGTATGCACTACTTTACAAATCTTGTAGATACTCAAATAGCTAAGAGTATTGCTGGCAAGTGTCTATAATTCTTTTACTTTCTGGATCCTATTGTGTTTTCATTTACACTTTCATTCCCATGAATAATTCATCTAACTCCAAGATGAGTAAATTCAAATTAGTAAATAAGATTTATTATTTTAAATTTCACTTATTAAATTGCCCTATATTCAGTCATATTGTCACTAGTAAAATATGTACCATGTATGAAATCATAATCTTAGGGCCTGGAGAGATAGCACAGCGGTGTTTGCCTTGCAAGCAGCTGATCCAGGACCAAAGGTGGTTGATTCGAATCCCGGTGTCCCATATGGTCCCCTGTGCCTACCAGGAGCTATTTCTGAGCAGACAGCCAGGGGTAACCCCTGAGCACTGCCGGGTGTGGCCCAAAAACAAAAACAAAAACAAAAAGAAATCATAATCTTAGACATCCACCTAACTACCACAATTAATTTCATTAATGAACAGATTTGATCTCCATAGGTTTCTTGATTTTCCATTTTGAAATAACTCCTGCAACTTCTTGCATTTATCTTATTCATTAAAAAGTCTTGATTTTAAATTTTATCCTGTCTACCCTTGAAAATTGTTTCAATATCCTAAGTCTACCACTATTTTACTTGTACAAACTAGAACTTATGATGTACTACTATACTCCCATAAGTACAACTGAATTTCACTAGCCTAAAATAAGTAGGTCTAGTTGCATTAAAAGATTTAATATGATACCATTTACATAAAATACAACTCATGTGTTGAAGGAGTACTAGTCTGATTTTTAATGAGAATCTACATATGTAAAATGAGGATTGCAATGAATATATGGAAAACACTCCTCTGCTACATTGATGCCTCATTTTTTTCTTTTACTACAACTGTTGAAAAGAAAATTAAAGATTAATTTTCTAATGACACTAGCTAGAACATTCATAACAATAAAACCTTTGCCTATGATCTAAGCAGACAATCTAAAGGCCAAATCACAGTTTTGTTTTTTAAATCAATTGTTCCAAAATAACATTGTTGCTCTGTTATTGCCAGGAGTGATTCCTGAATACAGCGCCAGGAGTAACCCTGATATTGCCTGATGTGGCCCCAAAGCAATAATAACAATAACAACAAAAATTAATTGTGCCTCTTTTTGTAACTCAGAGTCCAAAAGATAGTACCAATATATTGTCTTATCATTCACATAGGATACAAATTATTTTTTTCCAAATTCCACATTCTGATTGCCAAAATACACCAGAGAAATATCTAACAATCTCTTTTTCTACTCTTCATCATCCCTATATATTTTGAAACTCTTTGTTCAATGCAAGTAATAATAATTGGCTTCCTATTGCAATAATAATAATAACTGTCTTCATATTGCAAGCTATAAATAAAGACACTTCACTTTTCATGTGAATGATTGTATTTATTTCCAGGCTTGATTATAGGTGAAAAAAATCTATCCTTGATCCATGTTCCATACTACTAATTTCAATGTATCTTACTGTAAAAATCTTGTCAAATCTGCACTAATATAAAAATATTGAAAAGCACTTCCTGGTTCTTAAATATAATCATATTGCTTACTGATCATTATGTTTCTATTTCTAAATGGAATTAATTCACCATTGCTGATTTGATCTTCCAGTGATAATTCTGGGAAACATTCAATTTAATCATTGATATTCATTTTTGAGAAAACTTAGAAAGTACAGTAAGCTTCTTCAGGTCCAGTCATCAGCAGTGTTTATATATAAATAATCCTGCATCACAATTTGTTTTTAATAATATCATTTGACCAAAGCTAATAAGGTAATTTATCTTAAGCAACAAGCAAGCTAGTTTAATTTTCCTTCTCTGTTACATTTTTCTTATTCCCAAATGTTTTTCTATACTTATTTCTCCCATTTCCCTTTATGTGTTTTACCTCTTTATTTATCCATGAAATATATTTTTTCCTTCAGACTCCCATGTACTCATGAATAGATATGCAGGCCACAGTAAAATATTTTTCCTGAGAAATATGACTATATTTCAAGTTATATAGATAAAAATTTCCCTAAGCATAAAAAAGACATGATACTAAAGAAAAATTTTTAATTTGGAAAGAATAAAACAACTCATGTTTCCATGACCAAAATCAGCATGCTTTGTTTTAATTTGAACATTAGAGATTAAATCTTGAAATGGTAAAAGTCAAATGGACTATACCAGAAAGGAATCTGCATGTTTCCTCTTTCCAAATAAACCAAATAATTCACATTATTAATTTAAAAGAGCCCAATTAATGACACCTTTTAAAAAAATATAGTACTTAATAAAATTAATGATTTAATTAAAATATTTTGAAAGAATTTGACAGCAAGAAAAAATAAAACTGTTGTAAAGTTGTCAATTGACTGAAAAATATTCTCTGACATTTGAGAGCAAAAATGCTGATATCACAGTAACCCTTACATCTTATTTTGTCAATAAAGCTAATGCAAAAAATTGGACACCTAATTAGTAAACAGAAATTAGAATTGGCTGAAGACTCTTTATCTTAGCTAAAATACTTTCAGAACATTTTAAAAGTGCCTTAGAGAAAAATGAAACAAGCTCTAGATATTTTACTTTTTAGTCAGTGACTAACAAGAGCATTGTAAAAGCAAAAAAATTAAGAATCAACAGGGGAAAATATTGCTGTATCTTATAAAAAATACCTGTGAGTAGAAAATTCCATCGGTTTATAACCCAGAAAAAGCAAAACTTATCCAAAAGTCTATAATGTCCTAAACACTAAACTGAATTAGAAATACATGGAACCTTTGTCCTGATAGATATAGGTGCCATTCTTTGTATTTAAACATTTTTTAACCTCTGCCTTAGAGTTAATATTTTATATAATTTTTGAGTATTTTAAATAAGGCACATTTTTTTCATGATTTGAATACTTTTTTGGAACCCTTAGAATAGAAACTAAAAAAAATATTTCCCTACTTTGTAATGCAAAATAGAAAGACTTATTTTACAATTGACATCAGGTGGTTTATTGCCTTGCATGTGGAGCGTCCAGATCCTATCCCAGAATTTCTGATACTTAGAGCTCCTTCATGAGTGATCCCTGAGTGCTGTCAAAAGTCATCTTTGAGCATCACTAGGTGCAGCACAAAACAAAACCACAAACAAATTATTAGCTATTTTTTACCTTTATATTATTCTTAATTTGTCCTTTATTTTTGATAGTAGTTTAATTTTAGTGGCAAAGATAATTCTCTTATAGAACTTTTTCATTCATTTTTTTTTAATTTTCTTGAAATGCATGAATTTTGTTTTCTAGTGGTATCCTTTTTTGGTTGCGGTAGCATTGGTTTACAAGACTATTGTTTTAGGGGTATAATATTATACTTCTTCAAAATATTTTGTTACCACAGTGTAATTACCACACGTGTTATTATCACCATACTACATTTTTTGATCCCTCTAATACTGTAAAACTGGCTAATATCTGAGTGGGTCTTTGAGGTATTGCATATAAAATTAGCACACAAAATATCAGATGCCTCTGAAATTGCAACTATTTCCTCAACAGTTTGAAGACTGTAACTTTGGATTCTCCAATTGTTCTATGTCAAGGCCATAAGGTGGTTCCCTGCTGGTTCTGTCCTTTTGGTTCTCTTGTTGGTCTCTTGTTGATTCTATCCCACAAGATCTACATTTCCAATGTCTTCCTCTGTCTTCCTGGTCTGAGGGTTTTGCTCTGCAATCTGTTACTGAGATTTCAACATCTATACTGAAATCAAAGCCCATTGCCTGTTATCAGGTGCCAATTTGACTTTCCTAGTCTCTGGCCACTTGGACCTGGTTGAGAACAGTTGAGATGCTAATTTTCTTGTCAGCTTCCCAGTGATACAAAGGAAATTTCATCTTCTACCCTCCCTTAATTTAACATGTTTGTTTATCTTACCCTTTTTGCTCATTTTTGCCATTTTGCTCATCTCTCTGTAAACGAGATTTAAAACGACCAGTTAGGATAGGAGAAAAAAAAGGGGTTCAGTGTTGACCCAATTTAGTCCCCGTAACATGCCAGAAATGACCCCCGAACATGCTGAAGTAAACTAGGTATAGCCTCCAAAACCCACAGAGAAATACATAATAAAAAACCAAAAGTAACAATTAATTACATTTTTGCATGGTGTCCCTCCCCTCCCAGTCTTCATAACAGATCCACTCATTCAGTATTCTCTGTATTCCCCCAGAGGAAACCTCATTTCCACAGTAGAGTTCATAGTCTTGGCTAGTCCCTTACCTTGTTTCCTGAAAAATCACATTTAAAGGACTCATACAGTTTTTGTCTTTATCAATTTGACTTATTATGCTCAGCATTGTCCTCTTCACTTCCATCCTTAGAAACCAGCTCCAAAATCAATATTGGACAAGGTCAGTCTTTGCCCCAAAGCCTAGCCTTAGCTTTGTCTGTTTGTAAATAATGTGTCTTAGGGAAAGAACCAGCCCAATAGGATTTCATTCTTCAGTCCAACACCTACAGGTTGGCAACCTTCACTTCTTCCTGGTTTCTCCCTTTAAAAAAAGTCAATAATAACAACAACAAAAACCTTTTGTGCCTGTTCAGACAGTTAGTTGGCTTTAAAGACATGAGTTTACTATCTTCCAAACTGCCAGCTTGTTGCCAAAAAAGCTTTTTCCAGACCTGTCACTGTGTTTCTCTCTTGATAGGCCCTGGAGAGGCAGTGGAAACTGACCTTTGAGGTTATATATGTCAAAAAAAAAAAAAAAACCCAAGATTTAACATCTTCTTGCAGCTGAGTGCTATTTCATTGTGTGTCTAAAGAATATCTTTAGGCATTATCAGTCTGTGCACTTGGGTTGCTTACAAATTGTAAATTAGATTTTGTAAGTAGTGCTGCAGTGAATATAGGTGTGCATATATCTTTACAAATTAGTGGTTTTGTAGTCTCTATGTGAGATCTAGGAATGGAATTGCTAGATCATGTGGCAGTTTTATTATTGGTAAAGGGAGCTTGACTGATTGGAATGGGTCCCATGTCTTCAAGAGCTCTTGCAAAGCACAGACACTGCTCCTTCCAGCAATACAATGACAATCACCAGGCTGTAACTAAGAACCTATTAGTTACAGGTGATTTGGGAGTGATGCAGCAGCGTTGACAGACAGGTCTATGTGTTGACCCATGATTTCCAGGTTCCTCAATATTTTCACTTCTGAAATATTGTGGAATAAAGATGCTCAGACTCAGTTAGAATATAGAAAATTTTATTAGAAAATAAAGGAGAAAGAAAAGGGACTCTATGTGAGGATGAAGTTAGCATAGGATAAAGCTAAGCATTTTTTGAGGGAGAGTTATAGCAAAACTGAGTCTTTGTCCAGTCCTTGAAAGGTTCTTTTCATTTCTTCTCAATTGATAAAAAATTTTATCATGAATACAAAATGCTTGTCTGAATCTTTTTGGTTCTATTTGGTCATGGGCCTTAGGAATTGTCCATTATTATATTCTTTCTAGGTGAGGCAGAATTTTATAGTCTAGTTGAGTATGTTTGAAGTACAAGCCAGGACCTCAGGGATGAGGTTTGTGTCTTAGATCAATGTATACAAATGGAACTGCTGCAAGGAGAATTAAGGTTTTCTCTTTTAGGTGATTGTGGGGATCAGGTGGAAAGTAACCCAAAGAAAACAGTTCTGCCACCTATCTCCTGGCCATAAAGAGAAACACCTGTCATAGGACTAGTCAAGTCTGCTCAAGCTCATACAGGGCACAGAAACTCACATCTCAGCAACCCCATGAGGCAGCTGTCAAAACAGGCCTGAAGCACAATAGTGATGGGAACTGGGCCTATCCACTGGGGTCCTCCAGTGCCAAGGACTCAGGCTAGAGGGCAGAGTTGCTCTTTGCAGCAAAGAAACATTAGTCTGAATCTCAGCACAGGCCTTCAAAGTTCACTGCTCTCCTTCACAGAAAAGAAATCTAGGAGGAAGCAAATAGCAAAGCAACAGTATTTTTTTTAATTGAATGAGACATAGGAAAATGTGAGGGAAAGGAAACAAAAAGAGAGTAAATGGGATTTTCCAGAGTGGAAAAAGCAAGAGAATGCCTTTAGGGAGAAGGTTTGATATAGTTTCTCCAAATTGTCATGACCTGCAGTGCTCTGCATACAGAAAATTTTATCTTTGGACTTCCAGGGAAATTCCTATTCTTTTTATAGTCTTTTCACATTTTTATTATAACCTTTATAATTTCCTTTAGCTTGCCTTTTTCTCAGGGGTTACCCACTTTTGTGGATGGTGCCTTGGTTTCTGTGCTTGGTTGGTGTCTCAATTTCTCCATCTCTAAAGAACTAAGAATGTATAAGTTAAAGGAGTGTGGTTCTCATATCTTTGGACTTCTTGAGGGCTGAAAAAAATTTCTTCTTACATTTTAATATGTCCTAAAATGTTATTACCAAGTTTTCTTTATCTGCCTAGATCTGTCATGTGAACTGGTTCTCACCATCCCAAATTTTGTGATATCCATAATTTTCAGGCTGGGATAAGGATTAAACTTCAAGGGGAAAGGAAAGTAAATCTTAATCTCTATCCAAATTTAGTCAGTTCTAATCTCTACCAGGCTCTTTGTCTTGCTACAGAAAAAAAAATCGCAAGTAGAATTAAAATTAATATTGGGAGAGGACACTGATGCCAATGGAGGTCCCCAAGTGACTGTCTACTTTGCCTTCATTTTCAGGTCTGTGGTTTTCCCTCACAAAAAAAATTTTAGGGTGAGAAGAGAAGTGATATAAAAATGAATTTTTGGGAAGGAACTGAGTTAGGAGTAGATAAGAAAATAGAAAGAGCAATATGCTTAAAAGAGAGTGGAAGCTTCTCCAACTCAGCAAGAAAATAAAAAAAAACACCACATCTCAGGAGGGGAGAGAGAAGTAGGCTACATGTTTATGGACTTTGGGGAAAAATGTGCTTGTTTCCTTGATTGCCAGTTAGTTTATAAAGTTTTTCTCCCAACCAGCTCCAGTCAGGCTTAAAATTTAGGTGAAGAATTCAGTTGTGATTGCCAGGGGAAGGGTCAGGATAGGTTGATCTTTGAACTCTTTCCTGGCCTTTGTTACTATTGGCTCTTTTCTCATCAGTCCTTAGTTGCAGTCCCACTAGGTGTGACCTGATACTCTTAGGGCTAGAGACAAAAGTAACTTCTTCAAATTTTATTTGGTTTTGTTAAGTCCCAAGGACTTCTGTTATATCAAAAGGACTCATATTCATGGGGGCAGGGAGGTCCTTTCTAGTCTACCTGTGCTTCAATACTAAGTGAAGAAGAGAGACAGCAGGAGAAAGAGAAATAGATACGGCAGAAAGTCAGTGAGAAAAATAAGGTTCCGATATAATCTATAAAATAAATCAAGAAAAAAATATGTACCCTTGAGTGTTGCCAGGGGAACTAGTTGTTTGCCACATTCTAGATGCCTGGAATTGGGCAGTATGTGCAGATCCTTTTCAAATCAGAGTTAAGATAAAGAATGTAAATTCAAGTGATCATTTGCATTTAGAATCTTCTCAAGTTTAACTTTTTCTGAATTGTCTCCTGAGGGGAATTAATTCATTGAATTTGGGCTTTGGTTTAGGTTATCTAGAGTTGGACTCAGACTGGGCTAAATCTGGCTGGGTATTTTACATCTTGAACCCGGGTCTAATATTCTGTTTTTCAGGCCAGTTTACTTTTCATGGCTTTTTTTCCCTTTTCTGAAATTATTTGCTAAGAACTCTTCTGACAGTCTACTTTAACTCTATATTTATTTATTTATTTATTTATTTATTTATTTATTTATTTATTTATTTATTTTCAATTTCTGCAGACTATATTCCATAAAGATTGGGCCTGTTTACATTTTTTTTGCGGTTTTTGGGTCACACCTGGCAGTGTTCAGGGGTTATTCCTGGCTCCACGCTCTGAAATTGGTCCTGGCAGGCACAGGGAACCATATGAGACACCGGGATTTGAACCGATGACCTTCTGCATGAAAGGCAAACGCCTTACCTCCTTGTTATCTCTCCGGCCCCCTGTTTACATTCTTACAAAAGAAGATGAGCAGTGGTTTTTCTTCATATTTCTGCCAACAGTCTATTCACCCATTTACTATAGGGTATTTTCATAGGTGGGAGGGGATCCAAGGTTTGTTTTTATTTCTCTGAGGATGGCAATTCTTCCTCCTTTTTCTGTAAATATGTCTTAAAAATGTCTGTTTAGTTTAATCCTCACTGATTTTTGGAGTTTTATGTTTCAATTGCTTAATTTTATGTCACATTATTATATTTTAGACATTAGCCACTCATCATATGCAGAGTGAGCAAATATGCTTTCCAGTCAATTAGATAGTTTTTGATTCTTTTGCTGCACAAAAATTATTTAGTTTGTATAGGCCTATTAGTTTATTTTTCTTAGTATTCTCCTTGCTGAAATCAACAGATAGTGTTTTGTGTATGTTTCCAAGGTGTATTTTATAGTCTTGTTGATCTAATATATAAGTTTTTAATTTTTTTCAATGAGTTTTTTCTGTGTTCATGGTGTGAGCAAAAATACAAATTTGGTTTCTTATGGCTTTTTATTTTTCCCAGCAAATATATTAGAGACATTCCTTTCTCATTTTATGCTCATAACTTGGTCATATAGAACTAGACTGATTACATATGTTGTATATTTCTGGGATCTCAGTTCTATTTCATTGGTGTGAATAGCTTCTTCTATTCTCATACACAATTTTGGTTATTGTATTGAATGTGAGCTTGTGAAAGACCTCTGTAATATAAAGATTCCTAACTTAAGTCTGTATTTCAAAGACCTGGGAGGCTGAGACTCGCCTTACTAAGGTAAACATCTAACTGTGTCTCAGAGTCTCTAGAGTCCCTACAATTGTTCCATTCTTCTCCCTCATCAGCCAGTACAAAGAACTAGACTAGGCACCCCTGGCTTATCGATTTCAACCAGCAAGACAGAAATCTTATGTCTGTGCTACCCAAATTCATAGAACTGACCACGTTGTTTTCTTCATAGCATAAGCTAATATTATTCTGTAGACATTCTATTATGTCTATATGACTAACAGTCATGTAACTAACTTAGTTGATCTAAATTACTATATGTAGTTTTTCCTTTATATGTGATTGACTTAAAAAAATTTTTTTGGTTTTTGGGTCACACTCAGGCAGCGCTCAAGGGTTACTCCTAGCTCAATGCTCAGAAATCACTCTTGGTAGACTCAGGGGATCATATGCGATGCTGGAATTTGAACCACCATCCTTCTGCATGCAAGGCACACACTCTACCTCCATTCTATCTCTCAGGCTCTTAAAATATTTTAAATACAATTAGATTTCTCCCACAAATCTGATACACATGTCCTAATGTTCCTTCATAGGACTAACTAAGTTTGAAAAAAGCAGATTCTCAGGCTAACTAAGTTAAAAAAAATGTGGAATTCTTGCATGGAAAGCACCAAACTGGGTCAATTGAAAAGGTGTTATTACCTCTAGGGATATACCCTAGGAACTCAAAAATGCAATACAAAATCCCTTCCTCACACCTATGTTCATTGCAGAACTATTTACAATAGCCAGGTTCTGGAAACAACCAAGGTGCCCTTTAATGGATGAATGGCTAAAGCAACTGCGGTACATATACACAGTGGATTATTATACAGCCGTCAGGAGAGATGAAGTCATGAAATTTTCCTATACATGGATGTACATGGAATCTATTATGCTGAGTGAAATGTCAGAGGGAGAGAGATAGACACAAAATAGTTTCACTCATCTATGTGTTTTAAGAATAATTAAAGACATTGAAATAATTCCCAGAGATTAGGGCTGGAAGAACTGGCTCAAGATAGGAAGCTCACCAAAAAGAGTGATGAGTGCAGTTTAAGAAATAACTATGATGAGAACTATCATAACAATGTCATTGAGTAAGGGATGTAGAAAGCTATTGAATACAGGCGGGGGGTGGGGGAGGGAGAAGATGAGGGCATTGGTGATGGGAAAGTTGCACTGTGAAGGAGGGTGTTCTTTTTATGACTGAAACCCAACTGCAATCATGTTTGTAATCACGATATTTAAATAAAGGTATCGGGGCCGGAGAAGTGGTACTAGAGGTAAGTTAAGCCTTGCAAGCACTAGCCAAGGAAGGACCACGGTTCAATCGCCCAGCATCCCGTATGGTCCCCCCAAGCCAGGGGCAATTTCTGAGCTCTTAGCCAGGAATAACACCTGAGCATCAAATGGTTGTGGCCCAAAAACAAAACAAAAAAAAATAAAATAAAGGTATAAAATAATAAAATAACTAAAAGGCGATTTACCTGCCTTCAATAAACTTGCTTTATTTTTGTATAATCCATACAACTCTTGGTAAATTATTATATCACCTCAAGGACCAGAAATAGAAGAGCCTGGTTTCAAGAATGTGTCCTAAACCTATATATATTTATAGTATAAAATTAGGTCTTCATTATCTCCTATCTTCTTTGTTAGGATAGCTATGAGTATTCAGGATCTTTGATGAATCTATAAAAATACTAATAATGTGTTTAACAAGTTTATTTTCTTGAAGAATGCCATTAGAATGTTGATAGGAATTGATGGAAGCTGTATAGTCATAGTGATAATAATTTCTTCAGCACATATCTTTCTGTCTACATTTTTCAACAATCCTTATGGCTTTATATGAACAAATTTTAAAAACTAATTAGGAATCTGAAATAAGTCAAAGAAGGGTAGTTCATCTTCACAATATCCCAGCCCAGAATTCCTGAATACTCCCAAGCATGGCAAGGTATGGCCTTCGTAGCTCCCAGAACTTCTTAGCCTGAGGTGCACTGTAAAATTTGTCTCAGCAATTAGTTGTACAGATTATTTACCCAAGTTTCACCCAGTGTAGCTGAACTTTCTGAAAATTTCTTGGAAAGTTTCCCTGAGAGAAATCTTTAAAATGTCTGATTTTAGAGCCTGGATGATCACAAAGTGGGTAGAGTGCCTTGCACACAACCAACCTCGATTAGATGTTCAACAACTTGCAGAAATAACTCCTGACCACAAATTCATGAGTAACCTTAAGAACTGCTGTGCCTGCCTGAGAATCTGCTTCTGAATCCCCGAAGGTTTTCTCAGAGGCCTAGGGAGCGCACCCCCAAAAAAACTGCATTTTGAAGCTGCTGAGTGAGTACATTCTGGCTGCGGGATTGCTCTGCCCTGCTGTGCCTTTGTTCACTCTGAGGACTACTGGGGAAACTTCTATCTTTGTCTGCCTGAGACTCTGCTTCTGAATCCCGAAGGTTTCCTCAGAGGCCTAGGGAGCAGCACCTCCAAAAAAAACTGCATTTTGAAGCTGCTGAGTACATTCTGATTGTGGGATCGCTCTGCCCTGCCCTGCTTTGCTTCGCGGCTGTGCACTCTTTCTAATCAATGAACCCCACCACAACACGCAGGAAAAACCACACTACAAGCATGACAATGGGGAAACCTCGCAGGCAAACACCATCCACAGAGAATGAAGACGAAAGCTCGGATGACCTAATAAATTCCAACCACCTGATTAACCTTTCAGATAAGGAGTTTAGAATAGAAATATGGAATATGTTCGTAGAACTCAAAAAGAGCATAGATCGATCTGAAGAGAACACAAAGACAGAAATTAGAAAACTCCAAACTGAAATAACAGATTTGAAAAACATGGTTGCTCAACTGAAAAACTCAATGGATAGCCTTGCCAACAGGATATCAGCAGCTGAGGAGAAAATCGGAGTACTGGAAGATGTGATGCATAAAAACTCAACACAACAGAAGAAATTGGAAAAGACCCTTAAGCCAAATGAACAGGCAATGAAAAAAGTACACAAGGCATGCGAAGAGATGAAAATAGAAGTCTTTGATAAACTCAACAGAAACAACATAAGAATCATTGGAGTCTCAGAAACCCAGGAAGGAGATCTCCAAGAAGAATCAACTGTCAAAGACATCATCAAAGAGATACTCCCAGAGTTAAAGACTACATGCAATCAAATCCTGCATGCCCAAAGAATAACAGCTAAAAGAGACCCAAAGAAAGACACCCCAAGACATATCCTCGTTACAGTGACAAATCCCATAGATAGAGATAGAATACTGAGAGCAGCAAGAACAAAAAAGGAAATTACATGTAAAGGAGCATCCCTAAGACTTACAGCAGACATATCACAAGAAACTCTCATGGCCAGAAGACAGTGGTGGAATATTGTGACAAGACTGAATGAAATGAATGCCTTACCGAGAATACTGCACCCAGCCTGACTCATGTTCAGGTTTGGAGGAAGAATACACAGCTTCATGGATAAACAACAGCTCAGAAACTTCACAGATGATAAACCAGCCTTAAAGGAAAAACTGACAGGTCTACTCTAAGACAAGAGAGACCAACAAACACAGCAAACTTATCTACAAAGATGATATTAAATCCTATGACAATCATCTCCCTCAATGTCAATGGACTAAACTCACCAATTAAAAGACACAGAGTGGCAAAATGGGTCAAAAAGATGAATCCAACCTTCTGCTGCCAACAAGAAACACATCTGAATAGTCAGAACAAACATAGACTCAAAATCAAAGGCTGGAGGGAAATCATCCAAGCAAACAACACCCTCAAAAAAGCTGGGGTGGCCATATTAATATTTGATGACACCAACTTTATACTCAGAAAAGTGGTAAGGGACAAAGATGGACACTATGTACTAATCAAGGGATATGTGCAACAGGAAGATATCAGACTATTAAACATATATGCACCCAATGAGAGACCATCAAATTATCTAATACAATTACTGAAAAATCTGAAAGAAGAAATCAATAATAACACAATCATTGTGGGAAACTTCAACACGGCCCTATCAACACTTGATAGGTCAACCAGACTGAAACCCAACAAAAACATACTAGCCCTGAAAAGAGTTATGGAAGAAAGAGGACTAGTAAATATATACAGGCCACTCCATCCCAAAAAAAACCTGGATACACATTCTTTTCCAATGTACATGGGTCATTCACCAGAATAGACTTCATGCTGACACATAAAATATAACTCCATAAAATCAAGAGGATAGAAATCTTGCAGGCTACCTTTGCTGACCACAAGGCTCTGAAATTAGATGTGAACTACAAAGCCACACAGAAGAAAAACTTTAAAAATTGGAAATTAAATACCCTGCTACTGAACAACCAGTGGGTCCGAGATGAAATCAAAAAGGAAATCAAAACTTTCCTGGAAACAAATGATAATGAAGACACAAACTGCCAGAATCTATGGGACACAGCAAAAGCAGTCCTGAAAGGAAAACTTATACCTCTACAAGCACACATCAGGAAGGAAGAAGGAGCATACCTGACAAACTTAATGATGCAGTTCAAAAAATTAGAAAATGACCAACAAAAGGAACCAAAAATAGGGAAACAGAAGGAAATAAAAAAGCTGAAAGCAGAAGTCAATGAAGTGGAAAACCAAAAAGCAATCCAAAAGATCAATGAAAGCAGAAGCTGGTTTTTTGAAAAATAAACAAGATTGACAGACCATTGGCAAAACTCACAAAGAGAGAGAAATCTGATAACCCATATTAGAAATAAAAAGGGGGATATCATGACAGAAATTGCAGAGATCCAAAGGGTAATCGGAGACTAGTTTGAGAAACTTTATGCTACAAAACATGAGAACCTAGAAGAAATGGAAAAATTCTTGAACACTTATAACCTTCCACATTTAAGTAAGGAGGATGTAGCATATCTAAACACCCCCATCACTACTGAGGAAATTGAAACTGTAATCAAAAATCTGCCCAAAAATGAAAAGCCCAGGCCATATGGTTTTCCTAATAAATTTTTTCAAATCTTTCAGGAGGAGCTACTACTTATCCTAGCCAAGCTCTTCCAAGAAATTGAAAAACGGGAACACTACCAAACAGCTTTTATGAAGCCAAAATCACCTTGATATCAAAACCAGACAGAGACGCTGCCAAAAAAGAAAATTACAGACCAATATTGCTGATGAATGCTGATGCAAAGATCTTCAACAAAATCCTGGCAAATAGGATCCAATGCATCATCAAGAAGATCAGGGCCCGGAGAGATAGCTCAGCAGCGTTTGCCTTGCAAGCAGCTGATCCAGGACCAAAGGTGGTTGGTTCGAATCCCGGTGTCCCATATGGTCCCCCGTGCCTGCCAGGAGCTATTTCTGAGCAGACAGCCAGGAGTAACACCTGAGCATCGCCGGGTGTGACCCAAAAACCAAAAAAAAAAAAAAAAAAAAAGAAGATCATACACTACGACCAAGTAGGTTTCATTCCAGGAATGAAAGGATGGTTTAACATTCGTAAATCTATTAACATCATGCATAACATCAACAACAAGAAGAAAAAAATCACACGATCATATAATAGATGCAGAGAAAGCATTTGATAAGGTCCAACACCCATTCTTGATCAAAACTCTCAGCAAGATGGGAATGGAAGGAACCTTTCTCAATCTAGTTGAAGCCATCTACCACAAGCCAATGGCAAATATTATCTTCAATGAAGAAAAAATAAAAGCCTTTCCTCTAAATTCTCATACAAGACAAGGCTGTCCTCTCTCACCACTCCTCTTCAACATATTACTGGAAATTCTTGCTATAGTGATCAGGCAAGAAAAAGATATCAAGGGAATCCATATAGGAAAGGAAGAAGTCAAGCTCTCATTGTTTGCAGAGGACATGATACTCTACTTAGAAAACCCTAAAGACTCTACCAGAAAGCTTCTAGAAACAATAGATTCATCTAGCAAGGTGGCAGGCTACAAAATCAACCTACAGAAATCAATGGCCTTTTTATACACCAATAATGATAGGGAAAAGATGGAAGTCAGGAAGGCAATCCCATTCACAATAGTGCCACACAAACTCAAATATCTTGGAGTCAACTTGACCAAAGACGTGAAGGACCTATACAAAGAAAACTATAAAGCTCTGCTCCAAGAAATAAGAGAGGACACATAGAAATGGAAACACATACCCTGCTCATGGATTGGCAGGATTAACATCATTAAAATGGCAATACTCTCCAAAGCATTATACAGATTTAATGCAATCACCTTAAAAATACCCATGACATTCTTTAAAGAAGTGGATTAAACACTTATGAAATTCATCTGGAACAATAAACACCCTCGAATAGCTAAAGCACTCCTAGGGAAAAGGAAATTTCCCCAACTTTAAACTGTACTACAAAGCAATAGTTATCAAAACAGCATGGTATTGGAATAAAGACAGACCCTCAGATCAGTGGAATAGGCTTGAGTTCTCAGAGAACATTCCCCAGACATACAATTACCTAATTTTTGACAAAGGAGCAAGAAATCCTAAGTGGAGCAGGGAAAATCTCTTCAACAAGTGGTGCTGGCAGAACTGGTTAGCAGTTCCAAAAAAGTGAACATAGACCCCCAGTTAACATCATATATGAAGGTAAAATCCAAATGGATTAAAGACCTTGATATCAGACCGGATACCATAAGGTATATAGAACAACACATCGGTAAAACACTCCATGACATTGAGACTAAATGCATCTTCAAGGAGGAAACTGCACTTTCCAAACAAGTGGAAGCAGAGATTAACAGATGGGAATACATTAAACTGAGAAGCTTCTGCACCTCAAAAGAAATAGTGCCCAGGATACAAGAGTCACCCAATAAGTGGGAGAAACTAATCACCCAACACCCTTCAGATAAGGGGATAATATATAAAATATACAGGGCACTGACAGAACTTTACAAGAAAAAAATCTAATCCCATAAAAAATGGGGAGAAGAAATGAACAGACATTTTGATAAAAAAGAAATACATATATAGCCAAAAGGCACATGAAAAAATGCTCCTCGTCACTAATCATCAGGGAGATGCAAATCAAAACAATGATGAGATACCACCTCACACCGCAGAGATTGGCGCACATCACAAAGAATGAGAACAATCAGTGCTGGCGGGGATGTGGAGAGAAAGGAACTCTTATCCACTGCTGGTGGGAATGCCGCCTAGTACAGCCTCTATGGTAAGCGATATGGAGGTTCCTTCAAAATCTGGAAATTGAGCTCCCAATCGACCCAGATATTCCACTCCTAGGGATATACCCTAAGAACACAAGAATACAATACAAAAAAACCCTTCCTCACATCTATATTTATTGCAGCACTATTCACAATAGCCAGGCTATGGAAGCAACCAAGATGTCCTTCAACAGACGAATGGCTAAAGAAATGGTGGTACATATACTCAATGGAATATTATGCAGCTGTCAGGAGAGATGGAGTCATGAAATTTTCCTATACATGGATGTACATAGAATCTATCATGCTGAGTGAAATAAGTCAGAGGGAGAGAGAGACACACAGAATAGTCTCACTCATCTATGGGTTTTAAGAAAAATAAAAGTCATTTTTGTAACAATCCTCAGAGACAATGAGAGGAGGGCTGGGACACCAGCTCACTCCATAAAGCTCACCACAAAGAGTGGTGAGTACAGCTATAGAAATAACTACACAGAGAACTACCATAATCATGTGAATGAATGAGGGAACTGGAAAGCCTGTCTGGAGTGCAGGTGGGGGTGGGGTGGGATGGAGGGAGATTTGGGACATTGGTGGTGGGAATGTTGCACTGGTGAAGAGGGGTGTTCTTTACATGACTGAAACCTAATCACAATCATTTATGTAATCAAGGTATTCAAATAAAGAAGAAAAAAAAGAATAAAAAATAAAGAACTGCTGTGAATGACCCCAAAAATAAAAAGTACATGATTTTAAAGTAATATAACAACTAACAATGTATGCACAGTTCTACACTTATGCATATATATGATTTTTACACACTTGAAATAATAAATTTTCAGTTTTCATATAGATGATAAATAAATGTTCAACAGTTAATTAATTACTTGTTTAAAGAGACTTTCAATTCTTTCTAGATTCCTCAAAGCCTTAAAGTAACCAAGTTTTAATTTTAGTATATAATTATATTAATAGAATTTCTTAGTGGAGAGATGGATACTAAGCCAGAATGGTTTAAATTAATTTTAAAATAAAATGGTGGAGGCAATCTTACACAGTGATCTCATTAGAATACACATACAGAATTCATTTTCAGATTGAGAGCACTAGTTGAAACATTAATAACTTTACATATTGGCTAACATAGATTTCTCTGTGAACGGCTTTGTAAGTAATTCTTATATTTTTTCTAGAAGGCATTAAACTAAAAATATTCTTTATATTGTATAAATTTAACCTAGTAAGTTAACAATGACATTTTTGCCCTCTCAAGACATGAAAACCACCCCGTCCAGAAAAATATCTTTATAGCTATACCCAGATAATCAGAGCCCCCAGGGGAAAAATAGGTAGCTATTACATATATGAGTTTTTCAACTTTGGCATTAATCTATATACATATATATGTCATATAAATTAAATCATAATCAACTTTAAAATTAAGCACACTTCAAAGATCATCTAATTTATATGTTAGAAAAGATATAAAACTTTCTTTCTCCTTCATTACTTACTGGTACTGCCTTTCCTTGCAAATTTGGAGGAGTGGGTACTAAAAATATAACTTTCTGTGCCAACTGGATTTTAGAAAATATAAACCAAAAGGCATTAAAATGTGCCTCTATATGATGCTCGCTCTCTTGAATTTATGTCATGACATGACACTATATTTCCAAGGAAATATATACCTGTACTTATATATCTCAATCTATAATCCAGAATTAAAATGTAGGGAACACATCTGCAGTGTGAAGATCAGCATCAGTGCAACAAAATTGTACTTAGATCCTTACCTGTAGACCCACAGAATTCTATCTGAAAGGAATGATTTTACTTTATGCTTTTGATATGGTAGGGGCATTTGTTATTAAATTGGAACAGAGGTGTGGGACACAGCTATAACACAAAATGAAATATGTGGCATTGGTCTTGAGATTGACCAGTGAGTGATAGGCACTGTTAAAAGAAGTAAGAAAAAAATGGCAAGAAAATGGTTTATAAAAGTGTGACATGAATTGTAATAAAAACTGAAACTTCTGGAATACTATAACTTACTGTGTCATTTGCGATAGGGAATATGCTTTCTAACTTGCAGAATTACACATGATGATTTCTAGACAAAACATTAAAAGGGTGCAATTTTTCTATTCACCTTAACATTGATAAGGTACTGCCTGAAGTTTAAACAAGATTAAGTGTAAATATAATATGTCCCCAATATCTTTAATTTTTATAATTGAAATAGCTAGTATTTTGTATTTGTTTTAAGTTTTAAGTCAATAAAGCTTCTCAAATCAAAGGTGACAATGTGAATCATGGACATCATGCTCAGAAGAAATCAGAGGTTATTTTTCCTGGCCTGGTGCTAAGTATTGGTGGTTCCTGATGGTCCTCAGAAAAGGATGCAGTGCCAAGGATCAAACAAACACTCCCACACATAAAGCATTCAACCCTTTGAATCATAACTTATAATAACTTTATGAACTTCTGAAAGTAAAAATTGAGGGTCAGGGAGATCATTCAAAAAGCTAGTGTACTAAAATCTTGCATACAAAAGTCCTGAGTTTGATTCCCAATACCTCATAGCTCTGTATATGCTATATATTTCTGATTTGTCCTGAAAAACCAAAGAACCATCAAATAATATTATATTATATCATGTTTCATCATATAGTATATCATATCAAGTAGCATCACAGAATTAGTGGTCAAACATTCCTGGAGTGACCCTCAAATCCTCAAGTGTTGCTGGGAAGACAACCTCAAAATAGTAGATCATTGAGAGGCTAGAGTGGTGGACCATGGTAGTCATTTGCCTTGCATGCAATTGATCTAGGACAGAACCAGGCTCAATACCTAGCATCCCATATGGTCCACCGAGCCAGGAGCAATATCTGAGCTCAGAGCCAGGAATAACCACTGAGTGCTGCCATCAGATATGGACAAAAAAAAAACAAACAACAATAGTAGAACTTTGACATCTATTAGATAGTTCAGCTACACAAAATGACTTCAATTTCATAAAATATACATAATAGAAAACCAAGAGGTGACAAAAATAACTGAGAATATAACTTATGGTACAAGAGCATGATTGGGATTAAATATATTAAAGATATAACTGTTTTCCGATTGGATGTCTTCTCTGTTTTCAGAGATGGATGTTTTAGGAAAAGTTTGTTAGGCTGGATTTAAAAGAATGACATATAATTGAGATAGAAAATCATATATTGAGTAAGAAATTTGTATGAAAAAGAAATAGTCTTAGACTTTCAACATTAAAAATGAAAAGCGAAGTTTTAATGCCTCCTTCAGAGATGATCAAGAGTTGAAAAAGAAGGAAAATCTGTATTCATAAGACGAAGTCAAGAATCAATGAAACTAAATAACTATTGCATTCGTTCCTTATAACAATACCCTAAATAAGACTCAGATCAGAAAGATGGAGCAATAAATGCCCAGTAATATTTCATAGTCATCACCAGAAAAAAGAGAAAAACTTCTCTGCTTCATAGATTCAACTTTTCTTAATTTTCTCTATCTCATCTCTGTTTGATCTTTGTGAGTAACTGGAACAAAGCACATGATTATATAACTTGATTTTAAGATTCATAGTTATATAGATCAAAAAAGTTACTTTTAAAACAGAAAAAATTGACATAAATAGGACAGTGATAGGGTTCTTATTTTGCAGATGTTACACTGGGTTTTAATCTTCAGTATCCCATATGATCCCTCAGCCTACCAGGAGCTGTTCAGGTGCATAAAGCCAGAATTAAACTCTAAGTACCACTGGGTGCAGCAAATAAATAAAAAATAAAATAAATAAATATTTTAGTTGACAGATTTATTAAGATTCTGTAATTTTGTGTCTTAGAGATCGGTGGGTATATTTTTATAGATTGCAAATATTTATGAAGACTGCCTTAAACTTTGTTATTGTTTCTACTCAGAACTGAAATTTCGTGTGAGGAGTTTCTTTGTCCTTTGAATTTTGAACTAAAGATTAACCAATGAAAGTTTAGCAAACAAGATAAAAACAGAGTAAAATTGTATCAGTGCAAAATTTATTCTCGATATGACTGGCATTTCCTGAAAAACGTATGCTGCTGATTTTTGAGAAAAATCATGTCCTGTAGAAAATAAGTCATGGTAGCCTGAAGCAGTTACTTCAGACAAATTGAATATCTAAGTCCTAAAAAGAAACAAAAGTGAAAAAAAACATATTACATGACAGCAAGATGCTAGAAATGTTGCTCAACTTGCAATAATTTAAAATTCAGAGAAATGTCAAAGTAACAAAAGTGAGCTAGCATAGCAATAATTTAAAATGCAAGAGGGGCAAGGAAAAATAGTAATGTAGACATCTCCATCTCCTTTACAGAAACATAAATTTGTACACTGATCCATATAGGGAAGTATGTTCACAAGTCCTAAAAATTTTAGCTAAGGGTTTTAGCATTGAAGTGAAACAAGTACATAGTAAAAAAGTACATTGGAGAGGGCAGGAAAGATAGTCTGACATCATCCAGTTACTCTTTTCATAAATCCAGGTAATTCAGAGCCACTAGAGACCCTTGTGTGGCATAAACTGTATAGAGTGAGCAGCCATCTTCTCTGTGGCCCCAATAGCAGACATATACCAGAGCAAGGGCAATTTCCAAAGACTAGCCCTTAAAGAAATTCTTACAGACCTAAATATATCATGGTGTAAACATAAAGCATAAGCAGGTCTAAAATTTAAAGAAAGTGAGATTAAATTTAGCAGGTATAGAAAAAAGACAAAAGCATTATAATATAATTATTATAACAATATTTGTTAGAATAAAATCCTCCCCAAAACTTCAACATATATAAAGACTTTTAGTCTATTTCAGTTTCTCTAATTAAAAAAAATATATACACTTATTTACTAAGGGGTCAACTCACTAACTGCTCTTATTTACATATCAAAAGAAAGTAATAATTTTTAAATATTACATATAAAAAGCATAAAATTAACCAAATTATGCTGTTTTTATTTTATCTCTCAACCAGGAGCCCAGTGAGAAAATATAAATTAAATACTCTCAAGTATTTAAGAGGCTTGACCAATCAATAATTTATAATTTATTTTATTTTTCTAGGAATCCTCAATACAATTATAAAATGTAAGGGAAAATCTTAAATATAACTAGAATATAAAATAATGCTGTGTTTTTGCACTGCATCCATAGACAGAAAGGCCTTTTTATCAATGTTCAATTTAAGAAAATAAACGTTAATATATACTAAATAAGTCAAATATGATAGTGAGAAGAAATTCAGATTCTTTGGAGATCATTTACTTATTAATTCTATTTTTAAACACTGATTTAAATTGTTCTAAATATGTTGGTTGATTGGAATGCCCCCACACCAATTTTTCTTTTTATTATTTTTTTCATTGAGGGTAAATTTAGAGGAACTCAAAGGACATTATGCATGCAGGAGATCGAACGTGGGCCTCCTACATGCTAAGAATGTGCTTCAGTTCAAGGGAAAAAATATTTCCAAGACACATAGTTTGGAAATATTTTGTTTGCTTTGAGTGTCCAATAGTTATGAAAAATCGGATTGAATACATTATGGAAGTGTATTTTCTTGGGTCTATCAGATAATATGGTAGGTAAGGCTCTTTCTTTGTGTATGGTCAATCTGGATTTGATCTCTCTTTGTTCATAGGGTATTCTGAGTCTTGCAGATTGTTTACTTACCACAGAGCCAAGAGTCAGCCTTGATCATTGTCCAGTGTAACAGGAAAACAAAAATGTCTTGGAAATGGATTTTCCTGGACCAGAGCGGTACACAAGCAGTAGGGCATTTGCCTTGCATGTACTGACCTAGAATAAATCTCAGTTCAATCCCCCAGAGTCCCATATGGTCCCCCAAGCTAGAAGCAATTTCTGAGCACATAGCCAGGAGTAACCCCTGAGTGTTACCAGAGTGACCCAAAAACCCAAAAAAAGGGAAAAAAAGAAAAAAAGAAATGGAATTAATGTAAATAATTAGTTATATACATAAAATATTACATTGTGACAATATGAATTAAAGTATAAAATTCATTGTACCTCAAAATTATAAAACTGAACGTATAGAATGCTCATAACATATTTTATAAATATAGATATTACCCTAATTCCAAATCCAGGACAAAAATATACAAAATCAAGCAAATCAAAACTATAAACCAGTTTTTTTAGTGAATAGAGAGGAAAAATTCTCAATAAAATACTAGAACTTGAATCCTACAATACATTATTATTTGTGAAAAGTGTTCAGGAGTATCTAAATCCCTCCTGCCAATTATTCACAATATATATATAAACTGGGATTTCAATAAAATGACACTAGAATGCAGTTTTGATTGGACACTGTGCTTTGGGATTTAAATTGGAGTTTGTTACATAAAAGCTGTATAATTACTATACTACCATTTCTGACCATGAGTTCAATATATTATTATATTATTTATTATATATATAATATATATAATAATATATATATTATTAAGAGTCATAGACTGCAATAAGGTGAGAATGATTAGAAGGTGACAGTGGTGATACAATAAACAGAAATTAGTGTGAATTGTCATGTTAACAAAAGTAAGGACAAAACCCATGTTTATTTCATTGTTTCAGTAGATACAGAGGTAGCCTTTGTGAATATTCGACATTCATTTATAATTAAAGAAAATTGGCATGGAATAAATATATGACAGTTTAAAACATGTTATAAATAACAAATTTTGGGACAACATTATTCCTCATGGTGATAAATTGTATGTCTTTTCTCTAGATTACTCATGAGATAAGGTTTTTACAACTGCTACTATTATCCAACATAGAAATTCACCACAATAATTACTAAAGAAAATAAAAGATATACTTTTCAAGTTGGAACAGAAATAAAGTTATTACTAAATAGTACATGATAATATAGGAAGGAAATTCCAATGAGTACAATAAAAATCTAGAATATAAATAATAAATGGATACTAAAATGTATACCACAAAATTAATATACAAAAATTGAATTTTTTTAAACGAAACTAGCAAAAAGACAAACAAGAGCAATTCTTTTTTTAACAAAAATAATCCCTTTATTGTAAGATTTATTTGAATTCTAGAGATTTTAAAATGTACAGATAATTGCTTCTCTGCCTTTTGGCTAACAACAAGTGTAGTATCTGTTATTATCAGTTTAATATCTGATATGTTTTCTATCTGAGGACACCATATTAAATGATATTTGAAGTAGAAAATTGAAATAGAAGTTTGCTCATCCACTCACATTTGGACCTAGTCTTTCAATTTTTCAAAAACATTGTATTAAAAAATGTATAAATTTGATTGCAGAAGGAAAGTGGTTCAAATCCCGGCATCCACCATGGTCCCCCGAGCCTGCCAGGAGCGATTTCTAAGCATAGAGCCAGGAGTAGCCCCTGAGTGCTGCTGGGTGTGACCCGCCCTCAAAAATCACAATACTACTTAAAAAAATTTTCCTAGCAGAAGATGAAAATTCAACAGCAGTAGGGCATTTCCCTTACATGCAGCTACCGTTTTAATTTCATCAATAGTGATGGGGGTGTTTAGATATGCTACATCCTCTTCATTCTACAGTGGAAGATCATAAGAGTCCAAGAATTTATCCATTTCTTTCATGTTCTCATATGCAGTTTCTCAAAGTAGTTTCTGATGTCCCTTTGAATCTCTGTCATATCAGTAGTGATCTCTCCTTTTTCATTCCTAATATGAGTTATCAAGTTTCTCTCTCTCTCTTTCTTTGTTAGTTTTGCCTGTGGTCTATCAATCTTGTTTATTTTTTTCAAAGAACCAACTTCTGCTTTCGTTGATATTTCGGATTGTTTTTTGGGTTTCCACTTCGTTGATTTCTGCTATCAGCTTTGTTATTTCCTTCTGTCTCCCTATTTTTGGGTCCTTTTGTTGAGCACTTCTAGTTCTATTAGCTGTGTCATTAAGCTACTCAGGTAAGCTCCTTCTTCCTTCCTGATGTGTGCTTGCAAAGCTATAAATTTTCCTCTCAGTACTGCTTTTGCTGTGTCCCATAAGTTCTGATAGTTTGTGTCTTTATTGTCATTTATTTTCAGGAACCTTTTGATTTCCTCCTTGATTTCATTTAGGACCCACTGGTTATTCAGTATTAGGCTGTTTAACTTCCAGGTGTTAAAATTTTTCTTCTGAGTCCCTTTGGAATTCACAAATAATTTCAGAGCCTTGTGGTCAGCGAAGGTAGTCTGTAAAATTTTTATCCTCTTGATATTATGGAGGTATGTTTTATGTGCCAGCATGTAGTCTATCCTGGAGAATGTCCCATGTACATTGGAGAAGAATGAGTATCCAGGTTTCTGGGGATGAAGTGTCATATATATATCCACTAGGCCTCTTTTTTCCATTTCTCTTTTCAGGTCTAGTATATTCTTGTTGGGTTTCAATCTGGTTGACCTATCCAGTGTTGACAAAGCCCTGTTGAGGTCCCCCACAATTATTGTGCTGTTATTGATATTGTTTTTCAGATTTGTCAACAGTTGTATTAAATATTTTGCTGGCCCCTCATTCGGTGCATATATGTTTAGGAGAGTTTTTTTCTTCCTGCTCTACATACCCCTTGATTAATATAAAATGTCCATCTTTGTCCCTTACAACCTTCCTGAGTATAAAGTTTGCATGATCTGATATTAGTATGGACACTCCAGCTTTTTTATGGGTGTTGTTTGCTTGGATAATTTTTCTCCAGCCTTTTAATTTGAGTCTATGTTTGTTCTGATTATTCAGGTGAGTTTCTTGTAGGCAGCAGAAGGTTGGTTTGAGTTTTTTGATCCATTTAGCCACTCTGTGTCTCTTAACTGATTCATATAGTCCATTGACATTGAGAGAAATAACTGTCCTGGGATTTAGTGCCATCTTTATATCGAAATTTGGTGTGTCTTTTGGTTAGTCTTGTCTTAAATTAGGTCTTCAGTTTTTCTCTTAAGACTGGTTTTGAGTCTGTAAAGTTTCTGAGCTGTTTTCTGTCTCTGAAGCCATGTATTCTTCCATCAAACTGAAAAGTGAGTTTTGCTGGGTACAGTATTCTAGGTGAAGCATTCATTTCATTCAGTCTCGTCACAATATCCCACCACTGCTTTCTGGCCTTGAGTGTTTCTGGTGACAGGTCTGCTGTAATTCTCAAGGATGCTTGCTTGAACGTAATTTCCCCTTTTGATCTTGCTGTTTTCAGAATTCTGTCTCTATCTGTGGGATTTGTCATTGTAACTAGGATGTGTCTTGGGGTGGTTTTTCTGGGGTCTCTTTTGGTTGGTACTCTTCGAGCATGCAGGATTTGATATATTCTTTAGCTCTGGAAATTTCTCTTTAATGATGTTTTTGACCATTGATTCTTCCTGGAAATTTTCTTCCTGGGTCTCTGGGACTCCAATGATTCTTAAGTTGTTTCTGTTGAGCTTATCATAGACTTCTATTTTCATCTGTTCCCATTCGTTGACTAATTTTTCCATTGTGTGTTCATTTGCTTTAAGTTTTTTTCTCAATCTCTCCTGCTCTATGGAATTTTTATGTATCTCATCTTCCACAGCACCAAGTCTATTCTCAGCTTCTGATACCCTGTCCCAGAGCTTATCCATTTTGTCATTCACTTCATTTCCTGACTTTTTCAGGCCTGTTAGTCCACATATTATTTCAGTTTGGAGTTTTGTGATTTCTCTCTTCATATTTTCTTGCTTTTTATTAGTGTTCTGTTCAACTCTATCCATTTTTCTTTGAGTTCTTTGAGCATCTTCCATATTATTTGTCTATAATCCTTATCTCAGAGGTTGATTAGTTGGTTGGTCATTATCTGGTCATCAGAATTGTCATCTTCATTCTATGTCTGATGCTGGCCTGCATTGTTTCCCCATTGTCACACTTGTATTGTGGGTTTTTCTATGTGTTGTGGTGATATTCATTGGCTAAATATGTAGGCAGCCACACTCCTATGGCTCTGCCCTTTCTTGATGGGTCGACTTGCCTCCAAGGGAGGGGAGTCCTTTTTGTATGAAGCCTCACACAGGATTAAATCTTAGGCCTGAGCATGCAGCAGAGAAGACAGTCCAGAGAGAAATGCTGGGCTTCAGTGATCCAGCACAGTTCTTAGTGTGATTTTTTTCTTCTTGTTGCGATGGTGTTCTTTCCTTAGAAAGATCGCACAGCAGCAAAGCAAAGAGGAGCGGCCGTGCTCTGCTGGAGTCTCTTTTCGGCCCACTCCCAAGAGTCTACAGGACAGTAGACAGACTCACACATGCAGCACTCACAATTTTTCACAGTCGGGCCCCACTGGGCTGGTGTAGTTTGGTAGATTTTCCCAGCCTGACATCACAAACAGGGGACCTGGCTTCCGCAAAGTACTGCTTATAGCCGGTTTTCACATTATGGAGTAGTTCCTTGGAGTTCCTGCCCTAGAATGGGTCTCTGGGAGTTTTCTGGAGCCTCTTTTTGGCCTACTCTCAAGAGGTTCATGCGACAGGACAGTAGACAGACACACACAGGCAGCACTCACAATTTTTCCACAAGAGCAATTCTTGAGGCCAGAGTAATAGCCCAGCGGTAGGGCATTTGCCTTGCATGAGGCCAATCCTGATGGACCTCGGTTTGATTTCCAGCAATGCATATAGTCCCCAGAGCCCACCTGGCGTGACTTCTGAGCACAGAGCCAGAAGTTTGTAAACCCTGAGCACCTCCAAATATGACCCAAAAAACAACTAAAAAAATAATACCATAATACACTCGAATAATAAACTGAAAAATTACATGTGAACTTGTACTATCCTGCATATATATATAGACTTGAAGTAGACCAAGTTTGTAGACCAAAAGTTTTCTTTTTTATTTTGATTTTGGGCCACACCAGATAGCGATCAGGCTCACTCTTCTTCAAGGTTTGGGGGATTGGTGGTATCATAGAGTCACTCATTGAGTCAGTCACTTATAAGGAAAATTCCCTGCTTGCTGTACTATCCCTTTAATTTCAAGACCAGTAGTTTTTACCCTCTCCATACCTGTACACAAGAAATGGCCCATGGCCCACCAGCTGGAACCATAGTTTTAAGACAAAAGAGAAAAAAAATTGTAAGGGCATACGATGTATTATGAAAAATCTCTTTAAAAATGTGACCTGTGGTAAATTAAGCAAATGTGTGCAACAGAATGAAATGATGGGCTTCTGAGGAACTGAGCACCGGAAGGGAGCCCTGTCCTACCCTTCTCTGTCTTTCCTGAACTCTGGAAGCTCTCCTCAGAGCCCTGGGAAGCGAACCCCAAAGAAACTACATTCAGAAGCTACCCAGCGAGCCAGTGAGTGAGTGAGAAATGGCTGCAGGTGGGGGGTTTCCAGGCAGAGTGCTGACTGCTCTACCTGCAGAATATCCACCGGGCTGTGCTTCTTCTGAGGAACTGAGCACCGGAAGGGAGCCCTGTCCTACCCTTCTCTGTCTTTCCTGAACTCTGGAAGCTCTCCTCAGAGCCCTGGGAAGCGAACCCCAAAGAAACTACATTCGGGAGCTACCCAGCGAGCCAGTGAGTGAGTGAGAAATGGCTGCAGGTGGGGGTTTCCAGGCAGAGTGCTGACTGCTCTACCTGCAGAATCTCCACCGGGCTGTGCTTCTTCTGAGGAACTGAGCACCGGAAGGGAGCCCTGTCCTACCCTTCTCTGTCTTTCCTGAACTCTGGAAGCTCTCCTCAGAGCCCTGGGAAGCGAACCCCAAAGAAACTACATTCGGGAGCTACCCAGCGAGCCAGTGAGTGAGTGAGAAATGGCTGCAGGTGGGGGTTTCCAGGCAGAGTGCTGACTGCTCTACCTGCAGAATCTCCACCGGGCTGTGCTTCTTCTGAGGAACTGAGCACCGGAAGGGAGCCCTGTCCTACCCTTCTCTGTCTTTCCTGAACTCTGGAAGCTCTCCTCAGAGCCCTGGGAAGCGAACCCCAAAGAAACTACATTCAGAAGCTACCCAGCGAGCCAGTGAGTGAGTGAGAAATGGCTGCAGGTGGGGGTTTCCAGGCAGAGTGCTGACTGCTCTACCTGCAGAATCTCCACCGGGCTGTGCTTCTTCTGAGGAACTGAGCACCGGAAGGGAGCCCTGTCCTACCCTTCTCTGTCTTTCCTGAACTCTGGAAGCTCTCCTCAGAGCCCTCGGAAGTGAACCCCAAAGAAACTACATTCGGGAGCTACCCAGCGAGCTAGTGAGTGAGTGAGAAAAGGCTGCAGGTGGGGGTTTCCAGGCAGAGTGCTGACTGCTCTACCTGCAGAATCTCCACCGGGCTGTGCTTCTTCTGAGGAACTGAGCACCGGAAGGGAGCCCTGTCCTACCCTTCTCTGTCTTTCCTGAACTCTGGAAGCTCTCCTCAGAGCCCTGGGAAGATAACTCCAAAGAAACTACATTCGGGAAGAGATAACAATGCTATCTGGGCAAAAGCCGGCTCCCTGTGTGTGACACCAGGCGGGGAAAATCCGCGAAAGTACACCGGCCCAGTGGGGCTCAACTGTGAAAGACTGTGAGTGTGACCTGTCTATGTCTGTCTACTGTCCTCTTGCGTGAAACTCTTGCGAGTGGGGCAAAAAGAGCCTCCAGAAACCTCGCTCGCCCAGACGCCATTTTCAGGGAGGGACTTCAGAGCATAAAAAACGGCTAACCTTTGCAAAAGCTGGCTCCCTGTGTGTGACACCAGGCGGGGAAAATCCGCGAAAGTACACCAGCCCAGTGGGGCTCAGCTGTGAAAGACTGTGAGTGTGACCTGTCTATGTCTGTCTACTGTCCTCTTGCGTGAAACTCTTGCGAGTGGGGCAAAAAGAGGCTCAGAGGAGCACGGCCGCTCCGCTTCGCTACGCGGCCGTGCACTCTTTCTAAGGAAAGAACTCCATTGCAACAAGAAGGAAAAATCACACTAAGAACGGCGCTATATCACAGAAGCAAACATTTCTCTCTGGACTGTCTTCTCTGTTGCATGCTCGGGCCTAAGATTTGACCCAGTGTGAGGCTTCATCCTGGAGGACTCCCCTCCCTTAGAGGCAAGTCAGCCCATCCAGAAAGGGAGGAGCCAGAGGAGTGTGCTGCCTACATCATATAGACAATGAATACCACCACAACACGTAGAAAAACCCACAATACAAGTGTGACAATGGGGAAACAACGCAGGCCAGCATCAGACATAGAGAATGAAGATGACAATTCTGAGGACCAGATAATGACTGAACAACTAATCAACCTCTCAGATAAGGACTTTAGACTAGCAATATGGAAGGTGCTCAACAGACTCCAAGAAACCATGGATCGAGTTGAACAGAACACTAATAAGAACCAAGAAAATATGAAGACAGAAATCACAAAACTCCAAACTGAAATAATATGTCAACTAACAGGACTGAAAAAGTCAGTAAACGAAGTGAATGACAAAATGGATAAGCTCTGGGACAGGGTATCAGAAGCTGAGAATAGACTTGGTGCTGTGGAAGATGAGATACATAACAATTCCATACAGCAGGAGAGATTGGACAAAAAACTTAAAGCAAATGAGCAGACAATGGAAAAATTAGTCAAAGAATGGGAACAGACGAAAATAGAAGTCTATGATAAGATCAACAGAAACAACTTAAGAATCATTGGAGTCCCAGAGACCCAGGAAGAAAATTTCCAGGAAGAATCAATGGTCAAGAACATCATTAAAGAGAAACTTCCAGAGCGAAAGAATATATGTGATCAAATCCTGCATGCCCGAAGAGTACCAACCAAAAGAGACCCCAGAAAAACCACCCCAAGACACATCCTAGTCACAATGACAAATCCCACAGATAGAGACAGAATTCTGAAAACAGCAAGATCAAAAGGGGAAATCATGTTCAAGCAAGCTTCCCTGAGATTTACAGCAGACCTGTCACCAGAAACACTCAATGCCAGAAAGCAGTGGTGGGATATTGTGACAAGACTGAATGAAATGAATGCTTCACCCAGAATACTATACCCAGCAAAACTCACTTTCCGGTTTGATGGAAGAATATATGGTTTCACAGACAAAAAACAGCTCAGAAACTTCACAGACACAAAACCAGTCTTAAGAGAAAAACTGAAAGACCTAATCTAAGACAAGACTACCCAAAAGACACACCAAATTTTGAAATAAAGATGGCGTTAAATCCCAGGACAATTCTTTCTCTCAACGTCAATGGACTAAATGCACCAGTTAAGAGACACAGAGTGGCTAAATGGATCAAAAAACTCAATCCAACCTTCTGCTGCCTACAAGAAACGCACCTGAATAGTCAGAACAAACATAGACTCAAAATAAAAGGCTGGAGAAAAATTATCCAAGCAAACAACACCCATAAAAAAGCTGGAGTGGCCATACTAATATCAGATAATGCAAACTTTATACTCAGGAAGGTTGTAAGGGACAAAGATGGACATTTTATATTAATCAAGGGGTACGTAGAGCAGGAAGAATTCACTCTCCTAAACATATATGCACCGAATGAGGGGCCAGCAAAATATTTAATACAACTGTTGACAAATCTGAAAAATAATATCAACAACAACACAATAATTGTGGGGGACCTTAACACGGCTTTGTCAACACTGGACAGGTCAACCAGACTGAAACCCAACAAGAATATACTAGACCTGAGGAGAGAAATGGAAGAAAGAGGCCTAGTGGATATATATAGGACACTCCATCCCCAGAAACCTGGATACACATTCTTCTCCAATGTACATGGGACATTCTCCAGGATAGACTACATGCTGGCACATAAAACATACCTCCATAAGATCAAGAGGATAGAAATTTTGCAGACTACCTTCGCTGACCACAAGGCTCTGAAATTATTTGTGAATTCCAAAGGGACTCAGAAGAAACACTTCAACACCTGAAAGTTAAACAGCCTCATGCTCAATAACCAGTGGGTCCGAGATAAAATCAAGGAGGAAATAAAAAGGTTCCTGGAAACAAATGACAATAAAGACACAAACTCTCAGACCTTATGGGACACAGCAAAAGCAGTACTGAGAGGAAAATTTATAGCTTTGCAAGCAAACATCAGGAAGGAAGAAGGAGCTTACCTGAGTAACTTAATGACACAGCTAATAGAACTAGAAAATGCTCAACAAAAGGACCCAAGAATAGGAAGACAGAAGGAAATAACAAAGCTGAGAGCAGAAATCAACGAAGTGGAAACTCAAAAAACAATCCAAAAGATCAACGAAAGCAAAAGTTGGTTCTTTGAAAAAATAAACAAGATTGATAGACCACTGGCAAACCTAACAAAGAAAGAGAGAGAGAGAAACTTGATAACTCGTATCAGGAATGAAAAAGGAGAGATCACTACTGATATGACAGAGATTCAAAGGGTAATCAGAAACTACTTTGAAAAACTCTACGCCACTAAAAATGAGAACCTGGAAGAAATGGATAAATTCTTGGACTCTTATAATCTTCCACGGTTGAAGGAAGAGGATGTAGCATATCTAAACACCCCCATCACCATTGATGAAATTAAAACAGTAATCAAATGTCTGCCGAAAAACAAAAGCCCAGGTCCAGATGGATTCACTAATGAATTCTATCAAACTTTCCAAGAGGAACTCTGCCAATCTTGGCAAGACTCTTTCATGAAATTGAACAAACAGAAACACTCCCAAATAGCTTTTATGAAGCCAACATCACCTTGATACCTAAACCAGACAGAGACGCTACCAAAAAAGAAAATTACAGACCAATATCACTGATGAATGCAGATGCAAAGATCCTCAACAAAATCCTGGCAAATAGGATTCAATGCCTCGTTAAGAAGATCATCCACTACGATCAAGTAGGTTTCATCCCAGGAATGCAAGGCTGGTTTAACATCCGTAATTCTATCAACATAATACACAACATCAATAACAAGAAAAATAAAAACCACATGATCATATCAATAGATGCAGAGAAAGCATTTGATAAGTTCCAACACCCATTCTTGATCAAAACTCTCAGCAAGATGGGAATGGAGGGAACCTTTCTCAATATAGTGAAGGCCATCTACCACAAGCCAGTGGCAAATATTATCCTCAATGGAGAAAAACTGAAAGCCTTCCCTCTAAATTCTGGCACAAGACAAGGCTGTCCTATCTCACCACTCCTATTCAACATAGCACTGGAAGTACTTGCTATAGCGATTAGGCAAGAAAAGGATATCAAGGGAATCCAGATAGGAAAGGAAGAAGTCAAGCTCTCACTGTTTGCAGATGACATGATACTCTACTTAGAAAACCCTAAAGACTCTATCAAAAAGCTTCTAGAAACAATAGACTCATAGCAAGGTGGCAGGCTTCAAAATTAACACACAAAAATCAATGGCCTTTCTATATACCAATAGTAATAAGGATAAAATGGACATTAAGAAAACAACCCCATTCACAATAGTGCCACACAAACTCAAATATCTTGGAATCAACTTGACTAAATATGTGAAGGACCTATACAAAGAAAACTATAAAACTCTGCTCCAAGAAATAAGAGAGGACACACGGAAATGGAAACGCATACCCTGCTCATGGATTGGCAGGATTAACATCATCAAAATGTCAATACTCCCCAAGGCATTATACAGATTTAATGCCATCCCTCTAAAGATACCCATGACATTCTTCAAAGAAGTGGATCAGACACTTTTGAAATTCATTTGGAACAATAAACACCCTCGAATAGCTAAAGCAATCATTGGGAAAAAGAATATGGGAGGAATTACTTTTCCCAACTTTAAACTGTACTACAAAGCTACAGTTATCAAAACAGCATGGTATTGGAATAAGGATAGGTCCTCAGATCAGTGGAATAGGCTTGAATACTCAGAAAATGTTCCCCAGAGATACAATTATCTAATTTTTGATAAAGGAGCAGGAAATCCTAAATGGAGCAGGGAAAGCCTCTTCAACAAGTGGTGTTGGCACAATTGTATAGCCACTTGCAAAAAATTAAACTTAGACCCCCAGCTAACATCATGTACAAAGGTAAAATCCAAATGGATTAAAGACCTCGATATCAGCCCCAAAACCATAAGATATATAGAACAGCACATAGGCAAAACACTCCAGGACATTACAGGCATCTTCAAGGAGGAAACTGCACTCTCCAAGCAAGTGAAAGCAGAGATTAACAGATGGGAATATATTAAGCTGAGAAGCTTCTGCACCTCAAAGGAAATAGTGCCCAGGATACAAGAGCCACCCACTGAATGGGAGAAACTATTCACCCAATACCCATCAGATAAGGGGCTTATCTCCAAAATATACAAGGCACTGACAGAACTCTACAAGAAAAAAACATCTAACCCCATCAAAAAATGGGGAGAAGAAATGAACAGACACTTTGACAAAGAAGAAATACACATGGCCAAAAGACACATGAAAAAATGTTCCACATCACTAATCATCAGGGAGATGCAAATCAAAACAACGATGAGATACCACCTCACACCCCAGAGAATGGCACACATCACAAAGAATGAGAATAAACAGTGTTGGCGGGGATGTGGAGAGAAAGGAACTCTTATCCACTGCTGGTGGGAATGCTGTCTAGTTCAACCTTTATGGAAAGCGATATGGAGATTCCTCCAAAAACTGGAAATCGAGCTCCCATACGATCCAGCTATACCACTCCTAGGAATATACCCTAGGAACACAAAAATACAATACAAAAACCCCTTCCTTACACCTATATTCATTGCAGCTCTATTTACCATAGCAAGACTCTGGAAACAACCAAGATGCCCTTCAACAGATGAATGGCTAAAGAAACTGTGGTACATATACACAATGGAATATTATGCAGCTGTCAGGAGAGATGAAGTCATGAAATTTTCCTATACATGGATGTACATGGAATCTATTATGCTGAGTGAAATAAGTCAGAGAGAGAGAGAAAAACGCAGAATGGTCTCACTCATCTATGGGTTTTAAGAAAAATGAAAGACACCCTTGTAATAATAATTTTCAGACACAAAAGAGAAAAGAGTTGGAAGTTCCAGCTCACCTCAGGAAGCTCACCACAAAGAGTGATGAGTTTAGTTAGAGAAATAACTACATTTTGAACTGTCCTAATATTGAGAATGTACGAGGGAAATGTAGAGCCTGTTTAGGGTACAGGCAGGGGTTGGGTGGGGAGGAGGGAGATTTGGGACTTGGGTGATGGGAATGTTGCACTGGTGATGGGTGGTGTTCCTTTTATGACTGAAACCCAAACACAATCATGTATGTAATCAAGGTGTTTAAATAAAAAAAAATATGCAAAAAAAAAAATCCCATCTAGAAACAAACAAAAAAAAAAAGAATGAAATGATGGGTGTGATTTTCTTAAACCATAAACAATAGTTAAAAAAGATGAAAAAATAAGATCAAACAATAAAGTTCAAAACTAGACACAGAGGGGTCCAATTATACTAGCAGCCCATGGGGCAAAGCAGGAGGATATGGGATGCATGCTGAAAACAGGGGTGAAGGGAATGACCCTGATTCAATGTCACTATGTACCTAAGATATTATTGTGAAATATTTGTAATTCACTGTGGTCAAAATAAAATTATAAAAATAAGCAATAAAGTTCACAAAAATATATAGGTTAAAATTTCCTCATCATAGAAATATTTATGGAAGATCAACTCCATTAACACTGACAATACAGACAAAAATAAATGCCACAAATCTCAATTAAACCGCTTCTTCACAGCAAAACAAACAAAAAATAAAAACATAAACGACTATTGAGTATTGAAAGACAACGTATTGTGTAAAGATATTCGCAAGTTCCCTCATTCAGTCACATTTTGTTATGCAGTACTCAGTGCCATTATTTCTGTGACTGCACTAAACAATCCCTGTGGTGAGCTTCATGTCTGGAGCTGAACCCTCCAGTTCTCCTCTATTTTGTCTCTGAGAATCATTACACAAATGTTTTTCATTTTTCTCAAAATCCATAGATGAGCGAGACCATTCTGTGTTTATCTCTCTCCCTCTGACTTATTTCACTCAGCATAATAGATTACATATACATCCATGTATAGGAAAATTTCATGAATTTATCTCTTCTGATGGCTGCATAATATTCCATTGTATATACCATACCATAGTTTCTTTTTTTTTTTTTCGGTTTTTGGGCCACACCCGGCGATGCTCAGGGGTTACTCCTGGCTGTCTGCTCAGAAATAGCTCCTGGAAGGCACGGGGACCATATGGGACACCGGGATTCGAACCAACCACCTTTGGTCCTGGATTGGCTGCTTGCAAGGCAAACACCGCTGTGCTATCTCCCCGGGCCACCATAGTTTCTTTAGCCATTCATCTATTGAGAGGCATCTAGGCGTTTACCAGAGTCTGGCTATTGTAAAAAGTGCTGAAATGAATATAGGTGTGAGAAATTGTAGAAAGCCTGTCTAGACTACAGGCCAGTGTGGGCTGGGGAGGAAGGACACTTGGGATATTGGTGATGGGAATGTTGCACTGGTGAAGGGTTTTATATATATGTATATATGTAATATATACATATAATAATATATAATATGTAATACATAAATATATATAAAATAAAAAAGATAAGGCCTCCCAATGCTTACCACAGGCTGTGTTCTTTACACTGACTCTATAGAAGAGGAAATACAGTAAATGCTCCCCATATACACCTCAAACCAGGCCCTTTGCCTGGTCTGTATTGTGAATGGGGGGACAAGGAAAAAAAGATATTTGCAAGTTATAAATTGTACAAAATATTAAGACCCAAAATGCATAAATAATTCATATAATTAAATACACAGAAGCATAATTTATCAAAAAATGTAGTAGAGAATTTTTGTAGACAGTTCTCCAACAAACAATCTATAAATTTGGACAATTGACACAGCAAAAGGTGCTGTTTTATTATTAGGTAATTTCAAATTTAAATAATTAAAGGATATTACTTTATACTTGTGAGACTAATTATAATTAAAAATTTAAAAATAAAGTGTTAGTAATTATGTTCAGAGAAAAGAGAACTCTGCTATACAATTGGTAGGAATAAAAATTAGGGCAGTTGTTAAGTAAATCTCAACAACAAATAACAGGAGTTAAAAGTATTAAGAAAAGAAAAAATACCACAGAATAGTTTTTTAACATAAAAAACTAATTTATTTCTGACTACACATTATATATTCTTTGTAGCGTTTGTCACAATATCCACCATCCTGGAATAAAGTTATCAGCAGAGTATTATACAAATAAAATGTGATATAAAAATACAACAAATTACCTTTAAAATTACCTCTATATTTTAGCAAAATATAAAGGATAGCATGCTAAGAGAAATAAATCAGATAAAGACCAATATCTTATGACTCAATCCAAATGGAAAATAAAACTAAACAAATGAACAAAAAAAATTACAAACTACATAACAAAACAGTTATGACCAGAAAGTAATATGGAAATTATTTTACCTGATTTCAAAAATAATATTCAAATTTTACACAGAAACGAAGATTCCTTCAATCTTAGCCTATTTTAATTCCAGATATCTGTATCTTGTGCGACCTATAAATTATGGTCTCAGTCTTTTGAATAACTGTCCAAAATAGTGACCTTCCTCATCTTCATCTACCAAAGCAATTTTTCTTTTAGTGCTCTTATCTACTAGTAAACCATTATTTGATTGACACATAAATGGCCATCATATCTATTCCTCGTACAGTTTTTACTTTTGTCCTACGTATTTGGAATACTCGTGATATGCTAATGCTTTATCCACTTGGCAATTCTATAGAGTTTATAGACAGTTTATTGCATTTGAGTATTCAACTCGGTACATTGCAGCAATCAACCACTGTATTGTATATTTTGAGGGAAGTTCTCTTTCCACTGCCACAGTAATCTTGCTGGGTGTATTTCATTCAGCCTGGCACTTCAGTAGAAATTGGATGACTTCTCCTGAACATTCTTTTAATGGCTGTTCTCCAGGCCTTAATAATTGGTTTCTATTTGATGATCAGCATAGCCCAGAGGTGACACTAATTCATAGACAGACTACTTCTAGCTGAGAACAGCATTTCTGTTGAATCATTTTTTATAGTAGCTTGCCAGAAGTTACACACATGAAGACTCTCATAAATGCTTTTGATGATGAAAGGATCCAAACTTTATTTCAGGCAATGCCAAGTGTGTGTATCATTTTCACAATAAGCTTTCTGTTCAGTATTGAAATAAAGTTCAAGCAAAAGTGTTTTCTCATTTGACATTAGTTTTCAAACGACTATATCTGAGTTCTGGGAAGAAACCTCTGTTATTAACAGTAAACATTTATCACAGCCCTTCAAGCAATGTAGTGAAATAAAGATTAGACGATTTCGACAATAACCATTCCCAATGAAATTTGGCTTGGCCTTTTCTATATACTAAAGAAAAAAATTCAAATTTTTCTAATTGGAATTATTTTTCTGAATTAAATTGGCATCTTAAAGTAATAATAGAGATAAATTGTAATATAACTCTTAGGCACTTTGACCCCAATTAAAGTCAATGTACATTTATTTAGAAATGATTACCAGTAAATCTCTCTGTTATTATGGCAATATCATCTCAAGTTAATTCCCTACTGAGATGAAAAAATATGATTCAAACAATGAAAACCATACTTTAGAAAGATAGTGTGTTGTCAAACTATATCAACACTTTAAATGATTAAAATGCTGCGATAAAAATCTTCCTTATCAGTAATGGATGAATACACTTGTTCCTTTTTTCTTATGAGCAGATGTTAGTATTATAAAGAAAATTTATTTTTAAAATATTATAATTAAAACCATATATTATTACTGTTTTTGTCACATTTATTAAAGGAAATTTAATTATTTTGATAACTAAGCTTATGAATGAGATTACTAATGGACAAGTAGATCAAACTTAGACTGTGTAGCAGATACTTGCATAATTTTTTACTGGACTGAATAGTGTAATAAATTCATAATTCTGACTCGAATAAAAATTCAGAATTGTTTCTTGCAGGTGCAATAAAACTTAAAATATAAATAGTCAATCAAGTCCTACCTAGTTACACTGCTCAATAATTATAGCCATACAAATTTCTCTTGAAGTAAAAAGAAGTTTTGTGGAAAGCCTCTGCAATTTCACATCTCAATCATAGTTTCAATGTTCTTTTCTTCTTGAATGACTCTTAGAGAATGAATTACTGATAGTTTAAATGTTTCATTTACATTCATTATTCTCACATAACACACAAAGCCACTGCAGATTAAAGCGGTAAGTAGTACTTGAAATTAAGTCTTTGCAGTTGAAATCTGAAACATGAGTTTCTTAAAAGTTAAATAAGGAAATGAAGTTAAGATTTATCCATATATAGGGTATATTTTCCATGATCTAAAAGTTTCATAAAGATTTCAAAAGCCCGGGTTTCACATACTTAGCATTGTTCATTTGTATGATCATAAAAGACAAAGAAAATACATTCCCACTATAATTATTTTGAAAGGTACCATGAAACAAGAAAAAAGATATGATTATGAACTCTCAGTTTTGGAGTCTTTTTTTCTTACTTTTTTCTTTATCTCTGGAAAATGCAAAACTGTCTAAATAATTTTTTACTTTATGCAAAACTTATTTTTTGTATTTGAAATTCCTTTATTTTAGAGCTTTATATGTCCTCAGATTCATTTCATTTGCATACGTTTGTTCAGCAAAACTCAGATTCACATTCAGTAACCCTGTTATGAGGACATAGTTACAAAACCTAAATTAAAATAAATGAAAAAAAATAATGTTACAACAAGGTCAACCCTGAAGCATGACATTTGTATTACCAGGAATTGAATTTAATCAGAGGAATAAGCATAATTAGCAAAACATAATACACATTTATAGATTAGTGTTGATATTGTAGTCATGAAAAATGCAAGGCTTATGATATTGCAAAACCAAATAAAATGTTCCATTTGTTCTGCTTGCTTATTTTTTTACTCACAATGAAATAGATTTTATTTGTACTGCAATTCATGAATAGTGAAAAAGCAGGGTGTTGATTAGTAGATTAATATTTCTCATTATAACAAGTACACTTTGAAATGCATATAGTGTCTAACATAACATTCAAATAAAGTGTTATTGGTTAGAAAGTCATACCTTTATGTCTTAGTATACTAAAGCTGCATAAATTCAGATTTTTAGAAAACCACAGTGTATAAGTCTAATGTTCCTATACATAGAGAAAATATAATATCCCTTCATTTATACATTATTTACTTTTTAAATGGGAAGAGCAATGCAAGCACAATTGTCTTGTTTTAGGATTAAATGTTTTATGAATCTCCTTAAATTAGTTCATGTCAAAAGTAACATTTTTATATAAATATTTTTAAAATCAGGCTAGGTCTTTAGTTCATTATATAATGTTCCATAGGGCCACCACTCATATGCAAAATAATTTTTAATGTAGTCAACTACTATGGATACTTATAATGTATGCAATCTTTGTATGTTACGGAGGTGATACAGGCAATTAGTAAAATGTGAAATATATTCTTAAAAAATTTATGGAATATTGACCTCCAGAATGCATTCTACTTGCAAAAGATAATTTTCTAAAATGCTAGATTAAATTTGCACGTGCCAATTACTAAGGTGCTCATTCCATACTTGATGACACTAGTCAATAAGCCTCATTTCTTCAACTATACCAAATTCGCACAACACTCTTGCTTATAAAATTTATCTTTCAATACTATCAAAATTTCTCACTATGCATTTTTCATTGTGAACAGTCCCATTTAGTGCAAAATACAAATAACTGACTATAGGTGCATATCGATAAGCCTTAGTCACATGTAAGTATAGAGATTATAGACTACTTTCTTTCCTTATCCCAATTTTTATTTTGGCACCATGGCTAATGATACTGCCAGTAAGATGCTCCATCTCCAAGCATCTTATTGCCAATGCAACAGTGTCTCCTCACCCATTACACTAGTTCCTCATTTTACTCCATTGATAGACTCAGATCTGTAGTTCAATTCTCAGGATCCCTTACGATTGACCAATTGTTTTTCACTTACTATGTTTTTTTTTAATTTTAAATATAGAAGAGATCATTATGTATTTCTTTTTTTCTCAATTTAACTTATTTCACTCAATAGAATACTTTCATTTCCCATCCACCTTGCAGCAAATTGAATGATTCATTTTAATACTTCTTAGCTATAAAATTATTTATATAATTTATATAAAAATTATTTATAGCTAAGAAGTATTAAAATTTGACTAAATACTGAAGTATCTAATCATCTTTTCTTGAGTAATTATTTTTATTTTCAATCCTTGGCTATTGTGGATAATACTGCATTAAAGATAAGACTTTCAATGGCTTGGCCTAAGAGAAAGTTGTCCAGTGGTTTAGGCACTTAATTTTCACACAGCAGGCTAGGTTTGATCCCTGGCACCAGAAATAATCACCTGGAAACAGCCAGAAAGGATCCCTGATCACAGTGTCAAAAGTAAGTTCTTAGCACAGCTAGTTGTGTCCCCCCCCAAAAAAAAGAAACAAAATAAAACAAACTAACAAACAGAAAAACATGTTAAAATCTTTTCAAAATAGTCTTTTCAGCCCTTCAGTTAGACCCCAAGAATGGAATTGATGGGTCATATGGAAGCTCAGTTATAAACTATTTTAGAAGTCTCTTACTGATTTCTATAGAAGTTAAAATAAATAACTGAATGGAACGTTTTTTAAGTGCATAAGGATTTAACAGTCTATTTAAATATGTTAAATTACAATAAATTCAAAGAAATTTAGCAAGATGCTTCATTATATTTTTAATAAGTATTTATATGATTTGAATGTTTTGCCAGTAAAAGAGCTACCACTTCACAGTTAGAAGTCTGAGGCCTCTTTTGACCAATGGCTAGCCTCAGGGGTATGCAGTTCAATAGGTGACGAAAGGGTCAGGTGTTAATTAAATCCTGTAATATGAATAGAGATATATTGGGGTTACCCGGTTTTGCTGGGGTTATGTCTTCAAGGACCACAATCTTAGTGCTTGAGAGTCTCTAGGACTGTACCTCGTATTGCTTGAGAAACTAGATAATATTAAAGTTCTTTTTATTTTTTAATAATAATTTCTTTATTTAAGTACAATGGTTACAAATTTGGAGAGTCTTAAACCCTAAACTATCTTTCTGGCACCTACAGTGACTCATTAAGAGATAGTTTGTACTTAAACTGGTCTCCTCAGGATAGTAAATTGATGCTATCAGTATAAAAATCTGGTTTCAATTTTTGAGTTATAAAGCTTTTTGTCTATGATGTTGGAATTGATATATCTATTTTCCGATTGTGAAGATGACATTTTTAGTTAAAAATGAAAAAAAAATACCAAGAACCTGAGTGCTAGATAATAAAGCAGATAGGATGTTTTCCTTATATATTTCCCTACTGCGTTTGAATCCTGGCATTCTATCTGGGCTCTAAGCAAGCCAGCAGAGATTCCTTAGCCTAGAGCCAAAAGTAAACCTTGTAATGTTGGTTGAGTCCCCACCTCCAACTTCTCTATCACCCAAAAATATCTATTCACAATAGAAGAAGAATAGTTAAGGGATTCACAGAGAGATGGTATGAACCTTGGTCAAAGTGCCAGTCATATGTAACCTATTTATCAAAGTCATATATATACATGTCAAGAAGTCATGTCTATTTTTAAGTCAATGTTGATTGTTTTTATAATGTAAACTATTCTAGCTTCTACATATGGTTTATAATCTACAATGTTGAGAGATCAGCAGAAATAGTATATACTAAACTTAGCAATTAATTTTGATTTCTAGGAAGATATCAGCAATAAATGATGATTATGACACTCATATTTTATATTTATATGCTTAGAAATTTTCTTGTACCTTCAGTGCATTTAAAAATCTTATTTCTGGGTGTTAGGGGAACACTCCTTAAAGTAAGTCAATGTCAGAGTAACGGAGGGGTCTTCCCTGGAAGAGGTTTGCTTCCTGCTGATGTACAATTGTGTTTTGTTTCTGTAGATGGTCAATGATTCAGGCATGTATGGGCAATGCCCATTCTTTTGAGGCCTACGCCAAGTCATAATGCCAGTGTTCAGGGTATAAGGCCTAACTGCCTAACAAAATTTGTATTCCTATCTCTATTAGATAAGAACTTGTTTGCATATGTAGTATTTTACCATTTTAATGCCCCAATGCAAAAGAGAAACAATGCCACAAAGTATAATTGGTGCCTCTGGAGGGCCGAGGAAACAAGTCCGATAATTCTCTTAATTTGGTTCTAACATGAATTTTAAAGAGAAAGATTCTTCAGAATTATTGAACATATCACAAAGAAAGAAAGGAAAAAACAAACAAACAAACAAAAAACATCGGGCACAATTGTCACTGTATAAGGGGATAGATGACTCAGCAACAGCAACAACTTGCTTACGGGGCAGGACACTCCTCATCTAATGGTGAGGTGAAAACTAGAGGACGCTCCACATCATCCTGACTTGAATGAAGGAAATGCACAGAAACCAGAATCTTTAACTACAGAAACCTGACACCAACAACAGCTAAAAACTTTCACTGGGAGCACAGAGAATGATTAACGGGTTGAACAACCTAGTATGCCTGGAACCCAGAGTCTGTCTTAAGCCAGCAAACATCAAGGATAAGGTCTCCTTGTATTTAGGCCAAGGCTTTTTTTTCTTCTTCCATTTTTCCCATATTTTGCTGGGCCTATGCAAACAATAATTGCCATTCTCACACCGTTATTGCTGTATTTTTTTTAACTTTTATCTGTTTCTTTTAAAAGAGCTTACTAAACTTTCTGCTGGTGCTTCAATTCATCGTGATTCGATAATTTTCAAAATATTCTTTCCTTTCTCTTCCATCTCTTTATTTTTTTTTCAATTTTCTATTTATAAATTATGTTGCTTTTAGTCTTCCTAAAACAAATGTAATATTATCAGTTATGTCAACTATGTAATGCATGTTCTTTACATAAATTAATAAAAACTTATATTTCTGTAGTTACATAGAGAAGAAATTTAAGGTAACTATGTTAAGAATTGCCTAGATATCAATTTTACATATTCAGGTTCAAATTATGAAAATAAAAATTGTGAATTTATTTTTGTTTGGTTTGTTTATTTTGGTTTTGGGGGATTTTGTTTTGTTTTTGCTTTTGTTTTTCTTTTTGGGCCACAACCGGTGATGCTCAGGGGTTACACCTGGCTATGCACTCAGAAATCGCCCCTTGCTTGGTGGACCATATGGGACAAAGGGGGATCAAACCGCAGTCTGTCCCTGGTTAGCATGTGCAAGGGAGATGCCCTATGACCTGCAGCACAGCTTTGGCCTCTGTTTATTTTGTATTTGAGCCACACCAGAAAGTACTAAAGACTTATTCCTTGTTATACACTGAGGGATCACTCCTGGCTGTTTATGGATTAGATTGTAAGTTGGCTACAAGTAAGGCAACCCTAGGTTGCCTACAATTTGCCTACAAGTTAGCTACAAGAAAGGCAAGTTCTCTACCTGATGTGATATCACACTAGTTGCCATGGTTATTTTATTTTAATGTAGAATTCACTGACCCTAGTTAAAATAGATTATTTTTTGTTTGTTTGTTTGTTTGGTTTTTGGTCTACACCAGGCGGTGCTCAGGACTTACTCCTGGCTATCTGCTCTGAAGTAGCTCCTGGCAGGCACGGGGGACCATTTGGGACACCGGGATTCAAACCAACCACCTTAGGTCCTGGATAGGCTGCTTGCAAGGCAAACGCCACTGTGCTATCTCTCCGGGCCCAAGATAGATTATTTTTTGTATTTAGATAATAAAGTAAATTATTAAAATGCATTCAAAATTATTGTTGCCAATAAAGGTTTATTAAGTGATAAAACTTGAAAAAAATTCTTGTTTTTATACTTTCTTTCCCTTTTTCTTTTCTTTTTTTCTTTCTTTACATCTTTCTCTCTTATATTCCTTCTTTCTTTTATTCTTTCTTATTTCTTCCTTTTTATAATTTTACTCCCACTACCTGGAAACAAATGTATTATGATCAATTATGTCAAATATGTGATACATAGTCTTTAAATAAAGTAATATATATATAATACATCAGATTAATAATAGCTAGGGATAGACCTATTATTCATGTGAAAATAAATGCATTTGCATTATATATGTCCTAATACATTCTGCATAAGTAATCACATGAATTCACCAGTAGTATCAGTCTATACATGCACAAGAGCTTTATATCATAATGGAGTATTCTATTATGCATTTTATATTAAATAGATGATAATAAGTACAAACAAATTTATGTTCAATGAGTTTTTTCTTCAGATCAGTAGCATATTGAGACTGGACCAGTAGAATAATTAAAACTGCCTCAGAACCAAAGTATCTAACAAGCAGTGCTTATCATCAGGTCTTGTGGTAGAACAGGATTTTTTCAAAATTCATTGTTTGAGAGCAGAAATGGATGTGATCCAGAAACAGGCTTGGTTGAATCCCTTGGACACTTGTTTGCTCCCCTTCAATTTTACCTGACAGCTTTGAGCTCTCCTTGGGAGCACCCCCCTGCTGATATTTATATTCTTCCAGATGTAGCCCCCTAACAGGGCTACATGAGCTGTGATGGCAACTCTTGTCCCAGATGTAAGAAAAGTGTTTTCAACCTTCAAGAGCAAAGAAGGGAGAGGTTGATGTGTGTGGACATAACAGCTGCCAGCTGTTCCCTTTACTGCCTCCTGGTACTTAGTATTACTGGGCTAGAAGCCCAATCCTCATGTTGGCCTGATAACATTTAATGATGCCAACAATTTCTGCATGAATCCCTCTGGGCAGGAAACAGACATTGTGAGGAACAGTCTATAGAGTACTTGATTGCTCTATTTGGGGATATTTTGAATTCAGACCATAAGGAAAGCTATGTCTCTAAGCAGGTGTGACACCAAAAATGAGCCTTTTAGTTTGCTCCATTCAGAACATGCTCCTGTTGCTCAATTCATTAGTCGGTTGGCCAAGTCAAATGTTTCCAGAAGCCCAAGGAATATAAAACTATATTTTTGTTTGTTTTATCTACCAATAATTAATCTTATTTTATTGAATGTAGATTGTATGTTTTACTTTACTCCCAATATACACATTTTAAATATTTGAAAAACTATTCAGAAACAAGTCCTAAATGATGACTACTTGACACAAATACTCAACAATTATTATATTATATTTTCACTACAAAAAATATAAAACTAGGAGAGGAATATAGGCCAGATTCAAATAAACTGATAATGTCTTTTGATTATATTTTTTCCAGGTTTCTACATACTTCTGAATTTTCCAAATCATTATCATCTCCATCCAGGTATGTGCTTTTAATCAACTTCATAATTTACTCTTTAGAATATAGCAACTTATAGCATAAATTTCTTTGCAATCTGAAGGATAGCTTTATATTTGTCCTCTGTTGGTGGTGTTTTTTGTAAAGCACATTGCAATTCATTACTCATTGTCATAGACAAGAAGTAATCCAAATTCTACAATCTTATCATAAATGGCTATGCCTAGATTGTAGTATACTCATTAATTCTTTGGCTACCACTAATCCTTATATTTTAAGTACTTTTAAAAATTCTTGTGTTAGAACTTAGCCCCGAATAAAGCTTTATTGGATAGGTGGGGACTGTTCATTGGGCCAGTGGGTCATACATCATACCAACACTATTGAGTTCTTAATCCTAGCTTGGGGTTCAAGAATCACATTGACAGGCTCAGGGGAATGTATTATGTCTTTCTGGGATGAAATCAAGGTAGGACACCTTAAAGGCGTGAGGCCTACCCTTCATAGTATATCTGGTCCTAATAAAGCTGTTTTTTATCATTTTGATATCTCTTGTTCAATTATCTTCCATTGTAAAGTCTTCTGCATAACATTTATCCAAAATATTATATATTGGGCTTATGATGAATAAAGAAATCTTTAATTAATTTTCTTAATCATAATTCAGCATGTCTAAGTACTTAAAAAATCTAAATACTAGAATGAATAGCAGAAGGTAGAGAATGCATTGGAATGGTAGGCTTGAGGAATAGATGTTAATGGTTTTAAAGAAAAAACATGAAAGGTAAGGAAAAATAAAACAGTGACAAAGCATGTTTCCCCCCTGTAAATATGTCTTTAAACATATATTTCAATCATTACCTCTGTTTGTAAATCTCGTTTAATTATTTTTGTGAAAGATTTTTTGAGCATTTTTACAAATTCTCAATTACTTGTGCCTTATAAAGATGTATGATAATTTTTATTCAATAGCTTTAGATTTTTCTACCTGTAACTTTACACTCATAAAAATCCTTGAAGCCAAGTTCTTTTGAAACAAGCAGTAGTCATGGGTGCACATAGCAATGAGTTCTCGAAACCTAATAAAACTAAGATTTAATTAGGTGATGCACTTTCACTAGCCCTAAAGCATTATTATTAGACCCATTTGTAAATACAGGAACTGAGATGATAAAATTTCAGCTGGTGTTAATAGGCACACAGATGGCTGGATCCCAACTTCAATGAGATGCTCCAGTAGAAACAAAGGATTGTGATAAGTATATCAATGAAGACCATCAAAAGTTACTGTTTTTCTTTAATAATGCCATAGAAATATTCTGGTCTATGCCAAAAGTAACCATGTGGAGTCAGCTTGGGAAAAAGAAATAATGTGTGAAGGCTAGAGGAGCGTTGGATTGTTTTTCCACCTAACATGTGTACTCTCCAAATCTCTTCACCTCTGGAGAAGCTAGTGCTGCTCTCTCTCTCTCTCTCTCTCTCTCTCTCTCTCTCTCTCTCTCTCTCTCTCTCTCTCTCTCTCTTCTCTCTCTCTCTCTTGCTCTCTATTCCTTCTTCATAATATCTAAATAAATTACTAATAAATGTCTAAAATCTCCTTCTAAAATTATGTTCTTTGAGGGAAATGTGACAAAGCCATAAAAGCTTGGCCAGTTCTAAGACTGACTTATTTTTTCTGCAAAGAACAATTCTTCACTCCAACTAGAGTCCACAGTTTCCACCAAACTGGGTGACAGTGATCATTGTTTATGCTGTGAAGAACAAGTGGACTTAAAGTGTAACTTTATAGCTAATCTATGAGCTGGTAAGACTTGAGGTTCGGACTGTGCTCATTACAGAGCTTTATTAATCCTAGATTTCACCAGGCACCTTCCAGGTGACAAAGTAGCATAGGGAGGAAAGAGGCTCACTCCCCTTTTAAAAATGCAATCTTTCTCTTCTCTCACTTCATGTAAGTCACATGCAACACTTTCATCTGAGAGAAGTTAAAAGCTTTGACATTGGGCAAAAGAAATTTATAAGTCAATACCAATGGTGACATATTTAATAGACACAGTTATTTAATTAAAATTCAGCATGGACTAACATCTAATTACACAGTATGCCAATATCTGTAACCTAGTTTTGAATCTATATATAACACATACACACACATATACATATTCAGGGATTAGAATTAAATCCAGTGGTGAAATTCATAAAGGATTGTGCGTCTTTTCTTTTTAAATATATTAGTGTATAAATAAAAGGAACAATTTGCTAGCTGAAATGGGAAGTTGTGTATGTATATTGATATGTACACAGTTTAACTGTGTATAGTTATATATAGTACATTTAAAATAATTTATTTATTTTATTGGTTTTGGGACTATAGCTGGCAAGGTACATGCCTTAATCCTGGTTCTGTTCACAGGGGTCACTACTAGATGTATTCGGGTAACACATGTGGTGCTGGAGATGTAACCAGAGTCAGCTATATGCAAGGCAAATACCTTACATCTTTTATAGCTTTTATAGCTTTAGATAGCTTTATAATGCTTTTATAGCATTTTTAAAAAGGTGAATTGTAGTCTATAATTTTAAAACTTATTTTTGTTCTGGTATTTAAAACATCTTTGAAAATATGGCCAGTTAATATCTATGTCTAAGGGAAGAAAAACATAATAATTGAAAATGAATATTAACACGATTTTTATTTTATTTAACAAACAATTCACACTAAATTTCTAGATCTAAATCTGAAAATTATATTATAATTTATAATATTATTATAATGAAAATATAAATAAAAATGAAGACCGCATGTTCCTAATTTATACTCCATCTAAATTTATAAAAAAATTTATTGTGGACTTAATAACTTGTCTTTTATTCTCCCTATCACGAATCAAATCTGTGGTACCACATATGGTTCCATGAGCACCATTAGGTATTACTTCTGAGTACAAAGTAAAAAAATAGTCCCTGGGCACTGCTGGGTATGACTGAAAACTGGCAAACAACAGTATTTTTACCTTTGCCAATTCATATTCTTTTTCATTCAGTTCTTTTATTTCAGTCCAGAGAAAATTTCATCAACAGCAGTGCATATGCAGGGCCCTAGATCAAGGCAAAGGATACACAGAAAAGCTGATCGGCGCTGGTGAGAGACTGGACTGAATCCTACTAGCCACACAAGGACGCTGTTTCTGAAATCCATTTGTTCAGCTCAGTTTGGAAGATGATACCAGTCACCCACTTACTTTCTCAGGAGCAGTGGACTTGAGCTGGAGCAATGAATTGTTCTTAGAGGAAAGGAAAGTCAGTCCTAAATTTTACATAGGTCTTCCAGGTTTATTGCTTTTCCCTCATAAAAAAAGAATTTTTGCAAAATAGTGAAATGATATAAATTTGTTCAGAAATGAAAAAAGAAAGAGAGGAACCTAAAGATGTTGCTCACTTAAATGGGAAGGTGGCATAGAAGGCAACTTAGTTCAATAAGAAAAATAAATAACATGTAAAGTGCCACTAGAAACAAACAATTCAGTAAATGATCAGAAAATGACTTTAATGACCCAATGTGAGATATAACAATTTCACATTTTCTTTTATTAAACTTTATTCTTATTCTACTTACCATTTTGTTATAATAAGCAATAGAAACTATTCTGCCTATCAAGGGGGTATATTCAGGGGACAGTGGGAAACTGGAGACACTAGTGGAAGGTCCATCACATTGGTGGTGGGATTGGTGTTAGAATATCAAATGCTCATAACAACTGTCTTATGAACAACTTTGTAAACCATGTTCACCTCTCAAGAAAAAGATCTAAGCCATAAGAATAGGCCTCTTCCTTTGCTAAGTAAGCTTCTTTATAGTCTCCCAAATGGTCCCTGTACATGGCTAGGGTGGATGACAAGGCAATAGCTTGGAGCAGATATTTCTTGTGTTTCTTTGTTTGCATGTTTGTTTTTGGATATTCTTTGCAAGGCCTTTTATTTATTTCAGGGTTGGAGTTTCTCCTCACAGAAGACCCTGCCATCTCTTCTCTCAAGTCTCAGTATAGCTGACCTAAATTTTTACATTTCCATGATTTTCCAGATGACTAAGATGGGTCTTTTGTGTCAAAAGCTTGGTTGAGGTTTCAGACACTATTTTTCCAAATCTACATTACTAGAATCTACATTACTAGATTTATCTTGTATTCTGCTGTTGCAATAGGATTTTCTGGGGAAAGGCATAGAAATCAAATGTGAAGAAAGGAGCACTAGCAAAGAATCGCAACTATTATGTACATTATTTTTTTCCTGTAAAGTTCTTAGATAAATATTTTATGAAGTTTTATTTATTATAGATCTGCACTGTGATTCATCGTATATGATACTGCAGAATTGACCTTGTCAATGTGAAATTTCAAGTCAGTTTCAGTTGCTTAAAGGGTTTCACATATAAATTAAAAAGTAAAATTATTTCTAATTTGTTAATATCAACAATAATTACTACAATTTTTCATAGTTTATCTATATATTGCCATAAATTTAAAAAAGTGAAATGGAATTTTCATTAGCTCATATAATAGTGATGAAGAAGTACATAAGTCAAGAAATAATGGCTGAATATCAAAGCAAATAATATTTTAATTAAATATCAATAAATACATAAAAGAACATTGATGCAAACATGACAACTTAGATCAGCCTAAATGTCTCAATCTATATTTCTTATAGGTGTTCTTTATTTTATTTTCCTTTAAATTGCATTTAACATTGCACAAATAGTGATAATTTTTAATAACTGGGCATTCTCTTTTAGAATATTTGCTAGTATTAACACTAGAAGGAAATGATATGTAAGATTTTATGAGTACCACTATTTAAAAATATTTCATTCCTTTAGTCAAGACATATCTTCAAGCAATATTTTCTTGGTACATCACAAGCTTAAGTTATGCATTAATAAATTTCTAATTGCTGAAATAAACCTCAAAGCAACCGAATTAATGTTTTGGTGCATATCTCTTCCCAGATATAGTATAACACAATATTACCATAAAATATATATTAAATTATGATTTAAAAATTATTGCTTCTTTCCATTGGGTTTAAAAACCAACTATTGGACCAGAACTCCAAGTTCTATGCTGATGATTTAAGAAAATTATTTTATACATTTTCATATATTCATTATAGTATACATTTTCACATATACATCTCAATATACACTTTCATATCATTATATTTAAAAAATAACTTTACTAAAGATAGAAAATTGATGTAGTGAGGAGTATTGTAATAAATGACTTAGCAATAAAGAGGTTTTCTATTTAGGAATTCTACCCAGTTGGGAGACATTGCCATAAAATTTAATGAACAGGAATATTGAGGTCACTGAGACTATAAACACCAGTGTAAATAGGGCTGTTTCTTCTAAATGATAATCCTTCCATTCTAATATCTGCAGAATTTTAAATACCATGCTTGTTAGCACTAGATATAAACATAATTGATAACTAAAACTTATCTAAAAATACATGCCTAAAATATCTAAATATAAAAACATAAGACATTTGCCTACTCAATAAAATTGGTAAAATAAATAAGGAAATACTTTAAAATTATCAAATAAATATTTTTATAAGGGAGTTTAAAACATTTCATGCAAGATTTTACTGTGTATTAGGATTTATATGTTAGTATCAGAAAGACAATGTGACATGGACTGTCTCTGGACTAGAGTTATTGAGATGGGACAGAAATTACGGCACTTGCCTTTTATGTGACTGACCTGGTTCTATTTCCTTCATCTAATATGGTTTCTGAGCACCACCAGGACTCATTTCTGAACAACGAACCATGAGCAAACCCTGACCACTGACTGTTGTGGTCTAAAAAGTTTCTGCTTCCTACATAAAAAAAAAAAAACAAACAAAAAAACAAGCATTTTTCCATTTATTTTTATATATTTTTATCTCTAACCTGTATATTCCCTGTTCAGGGCATCACTTGAAGTTTCCTAAAAGGCCATGCTTCATTGTATATATTAAAATTATTCAGTTTCACTAATTGTTTTAATTTATAGATTTTTTTCAAATTTTAAAAGTGAAACAGAAACTAAACAAGACTAAAGAAACAAAAGTAGCAAATAAAATGAAAAATATCATTTTACTTTGAAAAATGTCTTCTACTTATGAACTCCTCAGATTATCTAAAGTAAGAATTGAACTTACTCAATTTACTTGTCATTCTATGCTATATTATTTAATAATACATTAATAATAATGTTATATTATTTAGGACTTGATTATTACTGTAATGTTGAACTCATGATTACATATTTGGATTTATTTGGGAAGTACTCCATGTAGTGATGCAATGTGAATGTCACTCCTAGAAGTGTATTCCCAGCAATGCAGGTCAGAGAATTTCATACTTAGCATGACAATAAAGTGATATTCAAATTCCAATAATATTAGAGACCACCAGGGATATATCTAATGGTGCCCTGCTAAGCATGTGATACCTATGATTGAATTCAGATATTGTACAAAATAATGGATTCTAGTTCTTAGAGATCATTCACTTCAGTGCTATATATAAAAAAAATACATGTAAAATTATGTGTATAAGGGGCCAGAGCAGTGGTGTAGCAGAAGGGCATGTGCCCTGCATGTGGCTGACCTAGGATGAAATGAGGTTCTATCCCCTGGCATCTCATATGGTCCCCCAAGACAGCAGCGATTTCTGAGCATAGAGCCAGGAGTAACTCCTGAGTGTGACCCGAAAACCAAAAAAAAAAAAAAAAAAAAAACATAGTTATAAAACATATATGTTTATTATATATAGCAAATATATACGTAAATTTTAAATATTGATTATTTAATTATCTTTTAAAACAATAAGTTATGTTTGAAAGAATTACATCGTGAAAAAATAAACAAATACAAAACACTCCAATGTGCCATGTGGCATCAACTAGAATTTTGATTATTTTATTATATTGGGATATTTTATTCTACTCCTTGTAATATTTGATAAAATATTGATAATTGATCCATTTAAAATTCTTATGTATGACATGCACAATAGTAAATTTAGTCAATGTTTGTTTATTCACTGAAATAGGGAATGATTTCAGTGCTTGGGCAATTATATTAGATATTTTATATCTCATGTTGAGGATACTAAATAGACAGTATCATTTTGTTATTTATGATATTTCATAGGCCAAGGAAGGAGAACTATGAATGTAATTTAAGAGCACATGGAAGTTGAAGTTGTTGGGTTTTCTTTTTTTCTTTCTTTCTTTTGGTGTGTGGGTGGAAAGCAGATCCCAGTGGTACTTAGGAGACTATGGGAGACCCAAACTTCCTGCAGTGGAGATTAAAAAAAAAAAAAAGAAGCTGTGAAAATTAGGTTTTGTTATATCAAAAGTTAGAAAGAATTTTTATTAACACTAGAGGATCTACTTGATTTGTTCATTTGGATTCTGCTACTAATTGCAAGGAAGGGATCTAAAAATTCCTACTATAAATAAAAAAATTCTTGATTCATTTGATGTGGCAGAGGGTTGTGGTTGGTGATACATTTGTTGAGATGGAATAGAGAGAACTTGCACTCATTATTTGGAGACTCTTTATTTCACCTTCTAGTAAAGCAACACATAACATATTGTGTTCCTATGAACCTTCTTTAAAATTGCATTTATAATTAATTCTCTTTTCTTCTTTATTTCATGAGCTTTTCTCTCTGTCATGATAATTAAAATATGTTTAAAATATATTAATATTCTAATAGATCATTAAAGAACTAGAGTAACATTAATTTTAGACTGGTTTTTAAGTGAAACTGGATTAGTTGTTTTAAGAATTTAAAACAATTTCAATTGGAGTTATAGTACAATAGGTAGGGCACTTGCCTTGCATGTGGCTATGTGGGTTTGATCCATGTCATCCCACATGTTAGCCTGAGGCAGTATATAGCCAGGAAGAGTAAGCTGAGTACCATTCATGTGGCCCAAAAATTAAAAAGAAAATTTAAAAATATGTATTTTGTTTAAAAAAAGGACAGAATAATTAATCATTTATTGATCAAGTCAATATTTCATGAAAGAACATGATTACATGTGAAGGCTAGCTAGAAGTATAATGTGACAAAAATCAAAGGGAGAGATTTTGCAGATAAACAACCCTTAACTCAGAAACATTGCTTTGGAAAGTTTATTATTTAGAAAAACTACTTATCTTTCATCATCTTTAGCTTGGATATTAAAATCTCACTTGCAAAAAAAGCTTGTATTTTCAGTTCAAATGCACTAATCAGTTCTTCAGTTCACATTTCAAATAAACTGATTTAAAAACTAGAACCAGTCTTAAGAATTTTTATAACAACTTAACTCACATTGCTTAATTTATTACTTTCTAGAATGTCACATTTATTATGATTTCCCATTCAAAACAGAATTATAATGATGAAAAAGAAATATGTTTATTCATTATTTAAACAAAGGTACCTTTTCACTGATATTTACTTTTTATACATTTTATACAATTCACCAATGCCCTACGTGTAAATTTAGTTGTACTCAATATAAAATTCTTTTAAGTTGTGACTATATAATATTTCTGCAATAATGTTAATGTCTAGTTTGTGCAAATAAATTCCATATTATTAGAAATAAGTATAGTGCCCAGATAGTAATTTATTTAATTCCACTTACTATTCCACTGTTTTTGTTTTTATTTACTTGTCTTTTGATCAGTTAGTCTCACACTAATTTTACATATCCAGATGAGTTCTAGGTTTATAATAAGACTTATAAATACCAATATTTTATTTGAGAAGTAGATAGATATTAGCCATTTTAATCTTTAACAAGAAAACTTAAGCTAAGTCACAAATGTACAAGTACAAAATATGACATTGAGAAAAATGCTTCAATAGATTTTAATAGTTATCAACATTACAAATATGTTAAAAATAAATTGCTTAAAGTGATTGCTCATATTTTATTATTGTATCATCAGCACATAATTGTATAATTTGCATAAACATCATAAATTCTATATGCCCAGTGGCTAAGACATTTTGTTACTCTTGAAAAATAAGAAAAAAGATAATAAAGAACTTCTAGGGGCCGGGTGGTGGCGCTAAAGGTAAGGTGCCTGCCTTGCCTGCGCTAGCCTTGGACGGACCGCGGTTCGATCCCCCGGTGTCCCATATGGTCCCCCAAGCCAGGAGCGACTTCTGAGCGCATAGCCAGGAGTAACCCCCGAGCGTTACCGGGTGTGGCCCAAAAACCAAAAAAAAAAAAAAAAAAAAGAACTTCTGAAGAAAACTATTGCTACTTAGTCCTTTGCTAAGTTCCTCATCACATGGGGAGTTCCTCTTCTTTTCTTATCTACTTTTAAAGAAGAAAAAAGGAAAGAAAATGATTGCTATGTTTATGTCACAATTGATTCTCTTAGCTTATTTATTGAGTATGAGGAAAGAAAGAAGCATTTTCATGAAGGGCCCATGGCATGAAGATAATAATTTCTCCTGCTCGACTGTGAAATTTTTTGTACCTATCACAATTACAGCAACAATAATCAGGCAATAAATATGTAAGCCCTTTTATTTTTTTAGTAATATTTTCTATTTCACTAAAGGTTCTTGTTTATGAAACAAAGTTACAGGAATCAAATTACCGTATATACTCGAATACCAGCAGACACAAGTATAAGCGACCCTCTAATTTTCCCTAAAAACTAAGAAAACTTAGTGACTTGAGTATAAGCCAAGGTGGAAAATGCAGCAGCCACTGGTTAATTTTAAAAATAAAAATATATACTCAAAACAATTACAATAATTAAGGAATCAGGTTAAGTGTTTTTTAATGTTTATTGCTAAAGAAAAACTGAAAACTAACAACAATAACTTTAAAACTTTCAAGTGCAGAAAACCATAGCTTAACAGGTAATCTAGCTAAATTACAAAGGTTAAAATTCTTCAAAACTCGATTCCTTCTCTTTATCATCTATATGTCCAAAAAGAGCTACAGCTGTATCTGATGTAAGGGTATCAGCATAGACATTGTCATCATCACTGAGTTCGCAGATATCATCATCACTGCTATAGGTCTCATACAAAGAGCAGAATATTGTGGGTTAAATAGTTCAGTGGCATACAGTTCAGTTCAGCCGCCTACCTCTTCAGTTCAGCTGCAATTTGTGGACTAAGCTGAAACACTGCCCCTCCAACAGATGGCAGAAGACAACTGGAGACTACATGCATTTGATTCGGTGAACACGCACTGAATCAAATAACTGGTATGACCCGAGTATAAGGTGAGTTCAGGTTTTCGGCACAAATTTTGTATCGGAAAAACTCAGTTTATACTCAAGTATATATACAGTAATAGTAATAAAATACCTATTAGGATTAGCTGTTAAGTATTTGTTGGAATTAATTACTTAAATAATATGAATACCGAGAGCAGGATTTTTAGCCAGCAAGGGCCGGCACCTGGCAGACCTCCGTATGTGCCAGGAGCCTCTTGGCCTGGCCTAGGGTAGGGGGGCCCGGACCTGGGTCACCCGATCCCCCTCTCCCTCTTTCCTCCAGATCTCCAGGTGGGTTCCTGGGAAAAGCTGATGGGGCACCCTGGGTTTTCCCCACTCCCAGGCCGGCTGCAGAGTTTGGCCTAGGGTGGGGCTTGAACTCCTGTCCTTGGGCCTGGGAGGGTCTTCCTCCCTTCCTAGAGCAGGATTTTTAGCCGGCCCGGGCGGGCACCTGGCAGACCTCCGTATGTGCCAAGAGCCTCTTGGCCTGGCCTAGGGTAGGGGGGGCCCGGACCTGGGTCACCCAACCCCCCTCTCCCTCTTTCCTCCGGATCTCCAGATGGGTTCCTGGGAGGAGCTGATGGGGCACCCTGGGTTTTCCCCACTCCCAGGCCGGCTCCAGAGGTTGGCTTAGGGGGTGGAGTTTGATCTGGGGGGGTGGCAGATAGCTGCTCAGCTAAACTCAGGCTGTCACTGGCAATTTCATACCAGTCTACATTTTGCTCCTCCCAACCATCAGTACCCCAGATTTACCCTTCTTAACTTCAGTAACACACAGTTCTAATCTCTGACCAAAGACATACAGTGGATCTAACAATCCCAGAACTATTTAGAAGGACATACATTGAACACATATTAAACACATATATCTTTTGAATATTTTATGTGTATTTTCTTTAACTGCTGTAACTCTCTATATATTCTTCTACCATGATGTTTCTATCCACTTTTCATCTTGTCTTTTCTTTGTAAGCTGTTCAGTAAGGATTGTTGGTGGAACTGTTCCTCGGTTTGATGCCTATGATTGAACTATGTCATGGAAATTGCTGGTCTTGTTCCTATTGCCTCCAGATGCACCAATAACGCTTCATGGCATTGATCCTTGTTTGCGTAGACACATTAAAATGGGAAAACACTATACATACAGATAAGTTCTTATCAAATAAATCTCAGTACAATGTACCTTACACCCTGAACATTGATATAATGACCTGGCACAGGCCTCAGAAGAATGGGCATCCTCCATTCATGCCAGAACCAGGCAAGCTATCTACGAAACATCCGAGGTCTTTTATAGCAACAGCTGGAAGCAGTCCTCTACCAGGAAAGACACTACCAAGGGTCTGACATCAACCTCCTAAAAAGAGACTTCCATTTACACTGAGAAGACTTGACAACAACAATGACCTGCTCTACAGGACATGGTTCTCTCTATTGCCCCTTAAGTGTGAGGTGAAATGAGAGGATGCTCTGCACCATCCTGACTGCAATATGGGATATGCAGACTCCAGGATCCTTAATACAGAAGCATGATACCAACAACAGAGACTATGTGAGGAATGGAGGTTTATTGCCACTACAGACAATGACTTGGATTGGACAAACTAGTTTGCCTGGAGCCTAGAGTCAGTCCTGTGCCAGGAAACTTCAGGGGTAAGGTCTCCTTTTATTTAGACCATAATTTTTCTTTCCATGTCCCTTATATTTTGGTGGGCCTATGCAAACAAATGCCACTCTAACACCGTTTTTTACTATATTCCCTTGACTCCAATCCTTAAGAAAAACAACCCACTAAAACTTTTGAGGTTAACTTAAACTAGTAAGCATGTGCTTGGAACTAGATAAATGTACTTTGCCCTCAATGTTTAAGGAGTTACATAAATCTAATGTCTTTAGATTATATTGTGTGCTGCTAAGAAATAGTATGTACTACAACTGGGGATTTGAGGGACAAAGTAATTGTATTGTACATGGGTTCAGTTTTGTTTTTCTTAATGTTCTTTGGCTGAAAGTTCAAGGCTGGGATATCATCAATGGGACTACCGAGAATTCTGTTTATGGATGATTGTGCTTCCACTGTAACTTTACCCTGTCCTCTTTCTTTGCATCTTTGTTGTCATAATTAAAATTAAAAAAAATAAAATAAATAAAAATAATCTGAATACCGTTATAAACATTTAATTGTATATACAATTATTTTACTTTGCAAATTACTATAACCTAAAGTGAAACAGTTTATATTGTTTAATAATACTCCATTTTGTGAATTGAGTCATACAAACTTGCACTCCTGCCTGAAAATGCATTTCAAGAAATTTACAAGGAGTATGGAGTAGAAGATTCATCAAACTATTAATCTATGGTCAGATAGGACAAGCCTTGCAAGCAGCATATTATGCTGAGAAGTTTAATATACAAATATTCACAATAAGCAAAAACAGATGTTTCCAATGCAAATATGTGAAAAATACTGGAGAATATTGTAAGTGTTACTCTAGAACAAAACCACGTTTAAGTCAGTATTTGCACAGGTAAGAGAACATTGAATGGGGCCAGTGAGGTGGTGCTAGAGGTAAGGTGTCTGCCTTGCAAGCGCCAGCCAAGGAAGGACTTCAGTTAGATCCCCCGGCGTCCCATATGGTCCCCACAAAGCCAGGGGCAATTTCTGAGCACTTAGCCAGAAGTAACCCCTGAGCATCAAACGGGTGTGGCAGAAAAAAAAAGAAAACATTGAATTTCCCTGCTGCCCATAAGTGAAAGAAGACTTATAATTGAGTATCTCTGAAGCAATATCACTATGTCCAGTTCCATATTAGAACCCAGATGTTTTACTTCAGCCTCAGAAACTTGTGGGATATTTCAGCTTATTAAATTGAAGATTGTAGACACTAAGCTTTTCTTACTTTACATTAGTGCTGTATATGTTAGATACAGGATTTAGGCCTCCAAACAGATAGATGTGAAGATTTTACTAATAGCTGCAAGGATGGCAGAGAAGCCTAACCCCGAATAAAAATGCACTAAGTGCCAAGAGAGGTGAAAGGAAGAAAGAAAAAGTGTTCAGTGGATAGTTGGTGCATTGTTTCCTTCTAAAATACTGAATGGTTCCTTGAACAGTACTGGAGCAGTCCTCAGCAGTGCAGGAGCATTGAACTGAGTGGCCCCTGAATACAGATAGGCATGGTCACAAAATCGACAAATAAAAATGTTTCACATACAGATTTCAACGTTATGATGAGAATAAATCAGAAAGGTTCATGAAAAGAAGAAAATAACACTATATCAAATTAAATCTAAAAAAACTTGATATCATCCTTTCTGAAATATTTCTAATTTTCTAAAGATTTGCTGACAACGTAGGTTCCAAGGAGCTAGATCAAAGGACATTTGACATTCACAGTACTCAGGTTTAATCTCTGGAGTCTTATTGCCTTTTGATTACCACTAGTTTAACCCTAGTGACCCCTAACCCACTGGGAGGACACCACACACACAAAAATAACATCATAGAATAAACACCAATTTAGCCCTCCCAGGTTTTGGGTGGCCAAAATTTATTTGAAATTGATATTGGCTCTAATTAACTAAACTGAAACAAGGTTAAGTCTCCAAATACTAAAACTTTCATGTTCAGTCAACTAAGTAAACTTTGGTTGCATGTAAATGTTGGTTCTTGACATTATCATATTGGGAGGAGTGAGAGAGGAAGATAATTTCAAGTCTATATATTTGACAGTTGGTAGCCAAAAACTTAAAGATTACCAATCCTTCTAAATTGATTTTGCAGTTTTCAAAATGTGCAATTCAAGTGATAAACTTTATTTGTATAAATAATCCTATTTAACTTTTGTCAATGTAGAAAATATATGCTTACTAAAGAAGGCTATTGTAACCAATAAGTGCATTTATCCAAACCAAAATTTGTAAGTAGGAGTTGAAGAGGAAGTATAGTGGTAAAGTTCTGCCTGCCTTCTGCTGACCTGAATTCCGTCTCTGGTAGCCTGTATGGTATCCTGATCCCTGCCAGGAGTAATTCTTGAGAGCAGAGTCAGGAGTAAGCCTTGTGGAAAGCTTATTATGTCCTCCAAACCAAACACAAACACCCAAACCTGCAAATAACCAATTCATTACTGGTAGTAACTCTCAGAGATAAACATGGAGGAACAATATGCCAAAAGAAAAAAGAGAAAACTATCACAGTTGAGATTTTTATGTAGTTAGACAAAAAATAAAGTGTGAAACTTAAAAGTTAGCAAAGGCCATCATCTTATTTGGAGAAAGCTGCTGATCTTTTTTATTTAACGACACATTAAATTTTATTCCAATTTAAAAGGTCATAGCTCCTTGAGTGGGAAATTTAGTGATGACACCATGTTATCTCATCAAAATTACCCACAAACAATTTTCAATGTTGTGTAGACAGCACATAGAGAAGCGAAGCAGCCATGCATAGAAAACAAAATAAACAACTCTCTGGCTTCCATGATTTTACATTTTAATGGGCAATAATTAAAAAAAAAGGGTGTAGGGTGAAAGTCCATGAATAAATGTATGTGATAGTCTGCAGGACTCAAGTTATCTCAAAAAGGGAAGTAAATGGAAATTTCCTTATCAGGCTACTTCATTAGTCCATCTGTTTTAATGGTACTCTAACATATATATTAAAATTTAAGAATTATGAGATCTATAATGAAAACAAATCCATCTAAAGCATGAGAGCACTGTGGCTTTATTTTGCTTTTTAAGCAGATACTGCACATCTGGTTTGTGATATGGTCCAGTTGGTGGAGGCTAAGGTCATCAGGCATCTTTTATTTTAATAAGATCTCAAACTTCAAAGGAGCACTCTCCGGAGAGAAACATTCTCAAATAAAGTCTCAGATGCTATTAGATGACCAGAGTACATTCAGGTGGAAAGGGTCCCCAAAGGAAAAAAAAACAAAACAGTTTGAAGTTAATTGTCACTCTGTCATAAAACATTTTTCTCTGACTGGTAAAGAGAATTGGGAGCCTAGAGAAATTTCTCTATGTGAGCTTCCTGGTTACTATGAGAGGCCAATACTGACTAAAGCTTCTGAGATTAACAATGCACACTCTACTTGACCCTCACCCCATTGTAAAAAGGATGAACTGCGATGCCAGAAGAGTATTTAACTGTTGCAGGAAGGAAACGTTGCTTATAATAAAAAGACACAGGCATTTTGTTAGAAGGAAATTGCAGCGACATGAGGGGCAGAACCACAATTTGTTTAAACTCCAGAAAGAGTTAATTAGCTTGGAAACAGGAAATGTTGATGTTTATAATAAAAATGTGCTCTTTCCTGTTCCACAGCACATAATTCAGTCTGTGATACACATAGAGCTTTATTCTCCTTATGCAGCTGACCCTCATTAATTAATAATTGCATGTCAGGGGTAAGATAAGTCTCTAAGTCAGCCTCTTAATCGGGTGGATTTAAGATCCATTACAGTATATTTAACCCTGAATGGGGAAGAAAAATAATTAGGATCGATGAACTGGAAATAAGCACCTTGGAATAATCAGGTTGCAATTGTCTCGGAAAAAATATAAGTTGGGCTGCATTTGAAATACAAGGACATTCTTCCTTGTTAGGGGGGTAAAAACAAGGTAAACTCTATATATACCAGGGCTATCAAATTTTAATACCAATTTATATTCAGTGTTTTTTACTGTATCCTGCATGCAACTACATCAATCTTTTTTAGGAAGAAGCAGCCTGGTAGAGAAAGCTGCATATTCAATTATGTATAACTCAGTTTCCTTTGTATTTGCTATTGCAAGCCCACTTGTTACTAAATGATATATTTTTAATTAGCTTTGTCTGCTTGGCACTCAGAAGGTTGACTTGGGTTTTCTCTAGAGTCCTGTTAACTAAATGACCTGTTTCAGGTTATGGGCTTTTTCCACTTCTAGGCAGGACAAATGACAGGAATTTTTTTCTTTTTTCAACCCACTGGTTTTCAAGGGTCTATATCAGTTTTATTTTTTCTTCCCATCTTAGATTTTCCAAGTCAGATATTGTAACAAATTTTTTAATCTGCTCTCTTACTTCTTCAGTCTAATTTGCTGGCTCATGTCCACACTCATTATGACCTTTCTTTTAGGTAGATTTCCTACTAAGAAACTTCACAAGTCTCAAAGATCTTTTTCAACCCCAACTTCAAACTCTCCTCATATATGAGTCTGCAGGGAGCAAAAATAGTTTTTGAGTCAGCATTTATGTTTCCCTTTAGATGTATATATAGCAATGTAGAACCAATTTATATGCAGGATATATTATAAAATATTGGACTAGACATTTATCTCTCAAGAAGAAAATACTATCTCAAATCAACATTAGACTTTATAAATGCTAATTGATTTACATTTGCCATAGGTTTCTGTGCTAGAATAAGATTCTGAAAATCAGTTCAAGATTCAGTGCATAAACTAATGTTTGGGGGAACTCTGGCTATACCAAACATGTTGATTAGAGAACTTAAGTAATATCTAATAACAGTTTTTGAGAATCTTCCAAAAATTTATTTTAAAACTAAAATCAGATATTAAGCAAATTACTATGTGTTTTGAGTTAAGCATTTAAAAGTGTAACAAAGATTTAAAATGATCAAGTGGCAACTGAATAAAAACAATGGGAAGTCAAAAGTCAATGAGAGAACATAAACAGATAAACTAACAACAATGACAACAAAACACACAAAACAACAACACTTCTAACAACTTTGCTTTCAAATAAAAGATGATTTTTCTGAGATTAGAAATTTTGTTTTTCTCATACAACAGTACACAGAAAGATGAGAAACATTTCTAATGATGCATTATTTCAGTAAATGAATAATCAAAATCAATAGCAGATCATCTTAAAATAGAGCAATAGGGATGAGACCAGAGAGATAGCATGGAGGTAAGGAGTTTTCCTTGCATGCAGAAGGATGGTGGATTGAATCCCGGCAACCCATATGGTCGCCCAAGTCCACCAGGAGTGTAGAGCCAGGAGTAACCCCTGAGTGCTACCGGGTGCAAACCAAACCAAAACAAAACAAAACAAAAAGAACAATAAGGAAGTGGACACTTGTGAAGGAATAAGTGCTAAAACATTGTAGGACTTTGTCATTCACAACTTTGTATCTCACGGTGATTCAATAAATAAAAAATTAAACAAAAAATAAAAAATAAAATAGAATAATAAAGTCTTATTCATTTCTATATATCTAACCTACAATTTCCACTAGGATAAGGTCAGGGACCAAACCAGTCTCCATTCTAGCTGTCCTTATAATACCACCATTAGAGACACTAATATATTTATAAAGCATGTCACCACACAGTCTTGAAAATCACTATATTAAGCATAAATCTAAGTGGGAAATCTTTGGGATTTTTCCCATATGATTCACCTTATTTTTTTTTATTTGCAGGTTAGTATTAGTTTGTTCAGCAAGCTAATTTTTACCTTAAAACACACTTAGTTTCCTCTATCAAGGGAAAGAGGGCTAATTCTTTGAAACCAACATTGCAACCATGTGCTCAGACACTTAGATAATAAATATTGAGCATGAAAGTGAGTTGGGGAACAATAATTCAGATAAATAACATTAGTTCAGAATGCAAATAAAGCTTTTTTATCACTTTGTTATCAATTGAATTTTCATATTCTCTAATTTTAATTTCCCATCTATTCCAGATAATGGTTTTATTATTTTTAAAATAGCAAGATTTTATTAATATATCTCATTTATAGAACATAAAATGGAAAAGTAATCTGAAAATTTATTTTTAATAATGGAAAATAGAATTAATACTATCATAATAATTCTATTTTTACAGATTTTTTTTTTTTTTTGGTTTTTGGGCCACACCCGGCATTGCTCAGGGGTTACTCCTGGCTGTCTGCTCAGAAATAGCTCCTGGCAGGCACGGGGGACCATATGGGACACCGGGATTCGAACCAACCACCTTTGGTCCTGGATCGGCTGCTTGCAAGGCAAATGCCGCTGTGCTATCTCTCCGGGCCCCTATTTTTACAGATTTTATGATAAAGAAAATATACCACATAAAGAAGAAAGATTATTGAAAAGAAACCCAAATAGAATAGACAATATTTCTAAGAAATATTCATGATTGATGCTTTTTGTACTTCTTTAAAAAATAGTACCTTTGCACTAAATATATGCATTTGCAAGATTATGTGTTGCATTCTTTCTTTTTTTTTTTTCTTTTTTTTTTTTTTTTTTTTGATTTTCTGGCCACAGGGGTTACTCCTGGCTGTGTGCTCAGAAATCGTTCCTGGCTTGGGGGACCATATGGAACACTGAGGATAGAAAAGTGGTCAGTCCTAGGCTAGTGCACAAGGCTTCAGACACCTTACCACTTGCGCCATAGCTCCAGCCCCTGAAAATAATTCTTTTTTTTTTTTTTTTGTGGTTTTTGGGTCACACCCGGCAGTGCTCAGGGGTTATTTCTGGCTCCAGGCTCAGAAATTGCTCCTGGCAGGCACAGAGGACCATATGGGGTACCGGGATTCGAACCGATGACCTCCTGCATGAAAGGCAAACGCCTTACCTCCATGCTATCTCTCCGGCCCCTGAAAATAATTCTTATCAAAAACTTATACAATAATATTATTTAGAAAAAGTTTTGAGTAAGGAGACCAAAACAATCAATGTTGCTGCTGGCATAAAATGTAAATTCCACTGGTGAGAACAAAAATAGTTAAGATATAATATTTTAAATATTTGTAAAGAGGAAAATAAAAAGGACTCTAGCAGAGATCAAATTATGTTCAAGATCTTTATTTAGGGGCCGGGCGGTGGCGCTGGAGGTAAGGTGCCTGCCTTACCTGCGCTAGCCTAGGAGACGGACCGCGGTTCGATCCCCCGGCGTCCCATATGGTCCCCCAAGCCAGGAGCGACTTCTGAGCGCATATAGCCAGGAGTAACCCCTGAGCGTCACCGGGTGTGGCCCAAAAACCCAAAAAAAAAAAAAAAAGATCTTTATTTATTTACTTATTTTTGGTTTTTGGGTCACACACGGTGATGCTCAGGTTACTTTTTGCTTTGCACTCAGAAATAGCTCCTCGCTTGGTGGACCATATGGGATGCTGGGGATCGAACCCAGGTCTGTTCTGGGTCAGCCGTGTGCAAGGCAAATGCCCTACTATTGTGCTATCATTGCAGCCCCATGTTGAAGATCTTTGGAAGAGAAGAGAATTTCTATTATGTGGGAGTTAGTCTCATTAATATCTAGGGCACTAAAAGTACTGAGTTCTAGACAGGGTGAAAGCACAGGATCTGAAGGAAAAAAACATGGCAAAGCCTATTCAACTACACAAATAAGGTTTTTCTATGTGCTGACTTAGCACAAGTGAATGGAAAGGTGAGAAGTAATAATTGATTACATCTGGAAGGAAGATCTTAGAGTTCAAAGTAAGGCATTTGGATTCTATCCTAAATTTATCAAACACCTTTGGGGATTTATATACAAATTTCTATATAGTTCACATATGGTTTTGTGACCCTCCCAATCATCTAAGAGTCAGAATGAAGTAAAAAATATTTGCTAGTTACATTGTCAAATTTGAAAAATCCAGTTAAGTTCTTTTTAAAATTCACTTTCTAGTTGTGTTTTATTTTTCTGAGTAGGAAAATTTATTGCAAGTTTTTAATATAATCTTTTTTAGAGAGACTGAAAAGTTTGAACTTAATTATTGGTATTGTGATGAAGGTTCTGATTTGGATTTCATCCATGGGTTTTTCTTTTTCTTTTTATAACCAGTGGGAAAAATGGAAAGGTATGAGCTCATCCAAAGAAGGGCCAAGGTCTATTTGTTTTCCTTATAAATCCTACAAAACCATAATCAGGTCTATGTCATTCTTGCATGTTTTCTTTTGTGTATATTTGAAAAGAAATAGAGAATAAATTTGGAAATGTAAAAACAACTTTAGGAGAAAAATATTTTGAGATAGTTGTAAGTAAGAGGAGAGGAGTGAGAGCAAAAAGAAAATTAAAAACTGCATTTAATTTTATCACTGATTCCATAAGTCAGTTCTAATCAGCTCATTAATAAAAGAAAGGGGAATAACACTCAATAAGAGGTGGTTGGAAGATGGGTTTGAAATTTTGATGCAAGACTAATATGTATTTTTCAAAAAATAATGTAGTTATATATACAAATAGATATATGTGGATTTATATGTACAAGGTACTTTAACTTTTGGTGCTACCTTGATGTGTAAGGTTTATTCTGTCAAAGAGAACAAATCTCTTAACAAAGATGTAATTATATATTTTTACTGTTTTTATGTATAAAATGATATCAGTATCACAATATAATAACTATTAAATCCTTATTCATTGAAAGCCAAGAAAATTGGACCAGAAAGAGTTTAGTATCAATAAAGATCTAAAATCAACAACTTTATGTTGATCTGAATCTTGGTCAAGAAGAGAGCTCTCCCATCAGGAGAGATAAAGTCATGGAATTTTCTTATACATGGATGTACATGAAATCTACCATGCTGAGTAAAATAAGTCAGAGGGAGAGAGATAGACGCAGAATAGTCTCACTCATCTATGGGTTTTAAGAAAACTGAAAGACATTTTTGCAACAATCCTCAGAGACAAAGAGAGGAGGGCTGGAACTTCCAGCCTACTTCATGAAGCTCACCACAAAGAGTGGTGGGTGCAGTTAGAGAAATAACTACACTGAGAGCTATCATAATCATGTGAATGAATGAGGGAACTGGAAAGCCTATCTGGAGTATAGGTGGGGGTGGAGTTGGGTGGAAAGAGACTTGGGACATTGGTGGTGGGAATGTTGCACTGGTGAAGGGGGTGTTCTTTACATGACTAAAACCTAATCACAATCATGTTTGTTATCAAGGTGTTTAAATAAAGATATTATTTTAAAAAAAAAAAGAAGAGAGCTCTCAAGTTTTCCTGTTTAATTTGATTTCAACTGTGGAATCATCATATTTTGTTCCTAATAGATGCTATTTTAACAATCGGACAGTATACAAAAATTGGGGTTTTAATTTAACTGTTTTCAATTAGTTCCCTACAGAAAACCTTTTTCCTCATTTGTAGATACACATGTGTGATGCATACATTAGCCCAATCTTTTCCTAATGCTATACCAACATCTAATATTTACACACAAGTAGCTGTACATGTAGGTTTACCTACATATTTATGTGAAACTGTGCAATTTTGTGTGCTTATGGATAAAAGGTAAATAGAAGTGATCTTCTTTTTTTTGTGTGTGTGTGTGGTTTTTGGATCACACTCAGCAGTGCTCAGGGGTTATTCCTGGCTCCAGGCTCAGAAATTGCTCCTGACAGGCACGGGGACCATATGGGACGCCGGGATTCGAACCAATGACTTCCTGTATGAAAGGCAAACGCCTTACCTCCATGCTATCTCTCCGGCCCCAGACGTGATCTTCTAATAAGCCCTAATTCAGAATACTTTCATTACAAGAAAATTGATATATGGAATGATATTAGAGTTTGACCTTAGATCACAAAACTTAGTTAATAAAACACTGGGAGGTGGTGGAGAGGAGATGGAATATAAAGGTTATTTTTGAGGTTGCAGAGGAACAATAGGTTTTGAATGAGTGTCCCTGGAAAAGTCATCTTAAAATTAATGCTTTTATGTGGAAGCAATAGGTTAATTAAAAATACCATAGTTTTACTTGGAAAGTTATTGATAATATAATTATTGCCCTGAAAATATAATATTCAAAGAATAGAATGATAAAGGAAAAGCAAAGGACATAGAAATATCATAAATTTGGTATTCTATATTTAAAAATAACACTGTACTGGTTAAGGTTAACTCCACAACAAGCAGACTCATAATTGACTCATGATCATAAGGGAAAAGATATAGTTTTAATAATATCTGTTGGTTAAATAAGGAAGTCAATGTATGTGTAAAGTAGTTAGAAGAGGGAATAACCATTGCTTATGTTTCTTACTGCTGGGGTTGACCACATGTATGCAAATAATTATTCTACTGGTATTAGATCTATCATACCTATTTTTATATTTATGGATTTCAAAATAGAGAAGCATAAGTAACAAATAAGTTATGTGTTTTTATATCTGATTTTATTGTGATATAATTAAAGTAACCTGAAATATTTGGTTAATTTAAAAAATTGAGGTTACAAATAGTCGTTTTTAAAAATGTATTAACTAGAAATACTTTCCTGCGATTATTACAGGAGCAGTCTGCAGGACTGAGTTTTCTTACATATATTCTAATAAATCTATTTTATTTGATCAGCCTTAGCTGAAATTAGATTCTTTTCAAGGTAACTCAGCACATTTGACTGTAATACATTTGCACTTTTCAGTCCTTTCAACCACCTCTGTCAGTTCTGTGCTTGGGTCGACTTATGCAGGCTGTCAGGCTGTTCTGTGAGGATCTTGTTTGTGCATAAATGATAAATCCTTTGCCACTCTGCCAGGTCTGGTTGAAATTAGCCTCTGGGACCAAAAGTCATTAGAGGAAGAGTACAGGGCAGACTGACAAAATGATTTTATAATTCTATTGTCTGTGGAAAGTAGGCTAATGAGGGAGAACTGGTGTAAATAAAAATGATGGTAAAATGCTCCAGGCACCACACCTCCATAAATAGTGAAGAGAAATAGCCCACAGAACATTTCTCCTGGAAATCCATGAACCTAACCCAGTGAAAACTAAAGCTTGGTTATACTTGCCCCCCTGCCATTTGTTCTTTTAATTCCTTTAACAGATATCTCCGCCCCCCCAGCACAAAATATAGTGATATTTCCCTAAATCATGTTCATCTTCTCATCTTCTTCATGAACATTAAAGTATAGTTCAATATGTTTGCCTGCCTTTCCATGAATTGACTGTAAATATAATTCAGAGAAATTGTTTGAGCAAGTTCCCTGGAGTGGAGAAAATGTTTTCGAAAAGGTATCTGAAGTGAACACAAAAACTTTTGTCAGAAAGTAATTTTAAAACTCCTCTGATGCTAGCATGTAAAGGAGCTGCTAAGTCTAGTTAGATTCCCCAAGTCTATAGAATTAAACTATTCAAAGTTTTTTTTTTGTTAAGTGCCTAAAACTCTGAATTTTATTAGTGCAGTAAATGCATATTTTATGGGAACATCCTTACAGTACGCTATGTGAATCCTTTGAGGATAAGGAACTAGAATTCCAATGAGAGGAAACAGAGCACTTAAAGAAAATTAAGAGATCACGTGCATGGATTTATAACAACTTTAGGTGTGTTAAAGGAAGCAATATTCACTAAGATATAATGAATTAATCAAACACATATAACTATTAAATATAATTTGTGTGCATTACTTATATACATATATCATTATGTATAGCCAAATACATTTAACATAAAAAACTGTATAGCACACAAACACAGGAGAATATCTTTTTTGGGGGGGTGAGGTGTGACACCCAGCAATGATCAAGTGTTACTCCTGGCTCTGTGCTCAGGGATTATTCCTGGTTGGATTCTGGGGATTTGGGGAATTGAACCCAGATTGTTGCATGTAAGGCATGTACTATGCCCACTGTATTATTACTCTAGCATCCAAAAAGTGAGACTATCTTTCAGATTATTACTAAAATTAATTCAAGAAACATGATGAATTTAATATATCCCAAGTTATATCACCTTTCATCTTTTTAAAGTATTCTTAATTGAAGTTGTCAGCAAAAATCCATACAACAGGTGGATTCTTTCATTTTAAAATTAAAAATTATGCAAACAAACTCAAGCACACAAAATTACATTTATTTCTCCAAATCAAGAGGGAATACTCAAGCCCAGACTCTGGACTGTGAGGGCAACAATCTCTGTAAATGCGAGAGCCATAAAACTCTGTCTCTAGCTCTACAACTGCTTGTCTGTAAGACAGCTGAACTCTTGAGGGTTGAGTAACTTTCCTATTCTGAGTTTAGGTCTGGTTTGTGATTGTGGTCTCAGTTTGGTGCCTTGTCCTTGTAATTAAGTAAACCATGGTACAGTGAGGTTTAAAAGCATGAACAGTAGAATGAAGAAGGGCACTAAGGAGAAAGACAGTACAAAATGGAAAGTCTATGCATACATATTAAGTTCCCTACTCAAAGTCCAAGTCTACCCTCCATCAGAAAGTTGATCCTGTTTATTCTACTTAGTAAGCCACTGAGTAACCTATTTTGGTAGCCACTTACTTGATCTAAAATTTTATTTTTGTTCAGTGAATAAATATAAATGTTTGTTATTGCCATATGTTTCAGATAAATGAAATTTTAGCTTTCAATTTCCCTGGCTACCTCACAAGCATAATACCCATCCACACTTTAGAAGAAGATATTTTATTTCTCTTTTTTTAGTTTCTTTCAGTGTTTCTTTATTTCTGTTGTCTTTATCTAATACATTGTCTATCCAATTATTCATCTGGGCACTCAGGTTGCTTCCAGTTCTTGCTATTGCAAAAAAATACTGCTGCAATAAGTATGAAGATAAATATATCTCTTAAGGTAAATTCTCAAAAGAAGAGAATGTAATTTCTATTTCTAATGTTCTAAGGAGTTTCTAAATTGCCTTTCATATGACATATATACTAATATTCCTACAAACAGTGCATAAGGCTCCCTCTCTCCACATTCTATCTTCAACAATTGGATCGTATGTTTTGAATAACAAACTTTGGCAAAGGTTTAAGGCATTATCTAGTTATCATAGAAAATTGTTCTGAATAAATTTAGTTTAATAATTAAATAATATTTTCCCCAGAGCACTATCACAGTGGTAGGGCATTTGCCTTGCATGAGGATGACCTGAGACAGACCCAGAATTCCAAAAGGTCCCCCCAGCCTGCCTGGAGCGATTTTTAAGCATAGAGCCAGGAGTAACCCCTGAGCACTTCGGGTTGTGACCAAAAAATATTCTTTCCCAATATAGAACATGTATTTTGACAAAAATGCTGGTCAGTTTTTTAGTCAAGATATATTTGTTCATACTGGTGTGATAGTACAGCAGGTAAGTCATTTGTCTTATACAGTGTGGAACTGGATTCTATTGCTAGCAACCCATATAATCCTCTTTAGCCTGCCAGGAATAATACATGAGGCAGAACCAGGAGTAAGTCCTGACCACCACTTGTTGTGTCCACAAAGCAAAGACATATTTGTAAGGAAAAATAAAACCAGGCTATTACATAGGGGCTTCCTTCAATGGACTTCAGATTCCAGACAAGAAAGTGTTTGCAATATGTCCTGACACATTTCTCCAACTTTAAAGCTGCTGATATATTTTAATCAATCCAATTACATGCATGTGTGTACACACACAACATAAGGCTTGTGTATTTTTTGCTCTTTTGTCTTGTGAGGCAGCACCCAACTGAACTCAGGGCTTACTCCTTGCTCTGTCCTCAGGGATCCTTTCTGGTCAGACTCTAGAAAGTTTATGTGGTTCCAGTAATCTAACCTAGGTTAAACATGTGAAAGACAATCAATTGACTGGGTGTGTTATCATGCTGACTCGCATTTATGTACTTTTATAATGTTTCATAATGTTCCTCATTCCTTTATATTAAAAATTTTGCTTTTCTTTTATCTTTTATTTTTTGTTTGGTTTTCATTTTGTCTTTATTGGGAGGAAGCACATCATGCTAAGCATAAGGCTTACTCCTGGAAACACATTTGGAATGCTTGGGGACCGTTTGGGATGCTGTCCCATTGGGGACAAAACAGGGGTCAGCTGCATGCAAGCTGTATTACTGCTCTAAAGCAGTGTTCTCATTTTATTTTTTTTTTTTTGGTTTTTGGGCCACACCCAGTAACGCTCAGGGGTTACTCCTGGCTATGTGCTCAGAAGTTGCTCCTGACTTGGGGGACCATATGGGACACCGGGGGATCGAACCGCGGTCCGTCCAAGGCTAGCGCAGGCAAGGCAGGCACCTTACCTTTAGCGCCACCGCCCGGCCCTCATTTTATTTTTTTTAAGATTAAAACTCACTAGTTTTTCAAGCTAAGAATGTATTGTTTTCATTTGTGAAGCTTAGATATTTGTATACCATACACAGCCATACATACAGAGTTGGGTTTTTGATATTATAAGAACAAAAAGTAAAAATACCGTTCTCTTTTTTGGCATATTAGACAAAAATGCAAAAATATCATGGGTCATATATATAAGTGCGCATATACACACATATCTTAGCTTTTATGCATTTTTTTATTTTTGTTTGTTTTTTGGGGGGGTCACACCCGGCAGTGCTCAGGGGTTACTCCTGGTTCTGCACTCAGAAATCACTCCTGACAGGCACTGAGGGCCACCGTCTGTCCTGGATGGCTGTGTGCAAGGCAAAAGCCCTACTGCTGCTATCTCTCAGGCCCAGCATTTATTTATTTTTTACACAAAGCCACAAACAGAGGGATACCCAGGGCTGCCCATGCATGCTTGGCCTACCTGTGTTACATTGGCAGTTCAGCACTCAGCCTGCCAGGGAAGAATGATTTTTAAAGAAAAATAAGAGATCTTTAAACAAAATTAAAAGTCATTTAGCTTGTAAAAATTTGTTAATTAATAAGTACTGATAAACACAGCTAACCAAAGTTGGTTTTGCTTTCCAATTCTACAGAATGTTTAAAATCTTCACCATATGAAAATTTAACTAAAAATAACCTTGTGACTGAAATCAATCTGGCACTAAAAGAGCAAAACTTCATCTTGAGATTTTCTGTCATAATCAAGTCTTCTGGGTATATATACACTAAGCTGGATCTATTTTTCAGGATCTCAGAAATTTTCCTTCAAGCGTTGCTTAAACTGTAAACAGTGTTGCTGCAGGACTTTCCCAGGAATTAAAAAAGTATTGTTGCCCAAGGGATCTATTCAATCACAGAGATTCAAGACTTGGAAAACAAACAGATTCCATTTTAGTTGTCTCTAACTCCCCTTGCCTGGAAATGTTCCTGGAGGGAAACACTAGTAAAAGTGTAAGTGAAAACCCTGTCTTAAAATATATACCAGCAAGGAAACAGCCAAGAACTGTTAATCTGCTACCTTGTCAGTCTCAATCAGCTAAGAAACTTATAATTATAATTGTGCAATTTATCCCCACTTGAGACTTTTACTGGGAAAGTTTTTCATTTTCATATTCATAACACATGCAGTTTTCTTGTTCAAAATCACAGACAAAAGATGAGAATGATTAGAAAAATCATTCACACATAATCATAGACTATCTCTTCCAGGAATGCATAAAATCTGGTGCATGTCTATTTAAAGCCAATGTTTGCAAGACACTCTTTTGATTTGTTAAACTTCCTCTGTGCTACTGGATTAGTAGTTCCATCTGATAATACTCACTGATATAACAGTAATTTTATTTATAAATTTATCTGGATTAGAAATCACAGCTTTCCCTAAACTTTTCTAAGAATGATTGGGTTGTTTCTCTCCATATGAAAAGGAAAAGTCAAAAATAAAGACAAAATCCACAAACATGTTTTTAAGTCAATTCATAAACATTCATAAATTTTCACAACTGAATGATTCAACCACAAGGATTGTTACATACATATAAACTTTTAGTGGGGACAACCTAGGCAACCACTCTTTCTTTTATTTTGGATGTATTGTTGGTGTTTTTTTTCTGTGAAACTAAAATTATAAATGAATATTCTAATACATGCTTTTCTATTTAAAGTATTTAAAGCAAATCTACTGGTACATATTTTCTGATAATAAGCTAAGAAACTAACACACAGATTTGTCATAAGGACAAGATAATTTCAATATTTTAGAAATTAATTTTGCATTACAGATAGCTCCACAATACACTTGTATGTATATTTTAAGCAATGAAAGTAACCACAGCTGTGCCTTTCAGAAGATCATGCTTTAACTTACTCTTCAGCACCCACTAAACATAGATAATAATCTATATCTTGTGAGTCTTAGTTGCACTGGTTTCTGTCAACATAATCATATAAAGGACTTTTGTGTACAGTGCTACTAAGTACACCAAGCAACTGGCTTTTATTTTAATACTTCATGTCACCCAAACTCATAATTGCTCTATTATAACATGTACTTAATAATTTGCTTTTCTTTTCACTTTTCCTACAAGTAGTTCTGAACAAACATATGACATTATAATAGAGACAAGTTTATATCACCATGACATGCCCATTTCTCTATGCTTGACAATGTTTTCTTTTCTCTTAATTTACTCACCATGTCTTTCTAGTGCCGCCCACATCAAGGTTTCTCTTCATACAGCAGTGAGAATAATGGTTCAAAAGTAATAAAATGTAACCCTTTCCCCAACTTCCTGTTTTCCTAACCTCTTCTTTTGGTATCTAAAAATTCATCTAGATTAAAGGGACTTCCCCCACCCTGGTGGGTAGGGTTTTGTATAATAAAGAATGCTGGCTTTGACCTCTGGAGAGAAAGCACATGGCAGATTTTCAACACAGGGCAGGAGAGAATGAGCATGGCAGATAGGATGCACATGGCAGAGGACGGCCAGGAGAAACAAAGTGAGATGACTCCAATGAAAATCTTTTCTGACTGCTTGGTGTATTATTTCTCCACCACTACCTGCTTCATCAAGACCCATTGGCCTAAGGAGTTATAAACACTGTGACTAAGGTGGTCTCACCCAACGTGGGGATTATATTTTTACTTTACAATAAAATAGATAATCTGAAGTACTATTTACAAGGTAAAATATAAGGGGTTTGGGACTGAAATATGAGTCTTTGAAAGATTTTAAGTTATTTAGAGAACTTATAAATGATATAGTGCATGATACAATATCATTAAATTAATGCATATCCAGTATAAAAAATCTGGATAAGTTACACATTTCAGTAGTTAATGCACTTAGATAGTATGCTTGATGTTTTTAATATGTAAAATACAGGAGACTAAAAGCAAAGGGCAGAGAACGACCCTGTAATTCCTGAATGCATTTATAACCAAAAACAAAAGATAATGGAACTACTTGTAAAGGGTTGATTATAACAGGAGACACTGATGAATGTGTTCCCTTTCCTTGGATGTCATTGATGCAGTGTATGTGGGTGTCACACTTGGTTCCAAAGCTCACGCTTACTTGGTGGTGTTTAAGGATGTCATACAGTTAGTTTGGGTGTCAGAACCATAATATCACTCGTACAGGCACTTCACATTGCTTGTCAAGTGATTCGCACCTGACCTTATACATGCCAGTAAGACGTTCTAACATTAAGCCACACTGCAGGTCCAAGCATATATTTTACAAAGAGCAAAGTCATGACTCTTATACAAAGATGACATGAATATTGTCAAGGAGATTATTTGATTCATTATTTAATGAAGGTTCCACAAGGAAGCTCTAATCAGCTCAAAGCAGTATTTTGAAAGAGCAGACCCATATCAAAGCAGTTGGGACTGCTGAAATGAATTTATGTAGTATATGCAAAGCATGCATGTCTACAGAGGAGAAAGGAAATCAATTGGATTTATTGGACAAAATGCAATTGCATGTCTAGGAACAAGAATAATTTACATTTCTATCATTCACCTATAGCTTACAAAGTGGAAAAGTTTAGATAGAATAAAATATGTAAAAACATCAAATAATCTGAAGTGTGCAGTTTTCATAATACCTAATTTTTCATTAAGTTATTCAAAAAATTAAATTTTTAAAGTGTTCATAACTTTTTCAAATATCATTTAAAGACAACCGCAAAAAGATATAAAATGAGCACATTGCAGGATTCCACTTCCGCCCTTTCAAGGAACTCCTCATGGAAATAATTGAGTCAAATTTGCTTTAAGAAATAAACATCATAAGGGGGTATCATATTTATTCATACTTTGAACAGTTGCCAAGTCACTTACATCATATATTTTCATAAAAAGGAAGCCTATGTGATCTTTCCTGTTTGCAAAACAAAAAATATGTTATTCTTGGTTTTAAAAATGAACAAGTTAAAAAATAACTTACAGCCCTATATATTCATTTCATCCATTTCTTTGCCCAACTGAAACTTGTATCTGGCCCAATATCTTCCAAAAGGTTCAACATAAGTCTTTCATAATAATTTACTCTGAATAAAATAATTGAGAAATTGTAATTGAGAGAAATATTCAAATATTCTTCTAGTAGCAAGGAACATTTTGAGGAATGGCTCATGTGAGTATTTGTATGTATATGTACATTTCCTCAAATTATGGCAGAAGAAAATATAGCAATTAGAATAATTTGAAGACATATGATGATAATTTAACAACATGAAGTGTTTTGGTTTAGTTTTGGCCACAACCAATGTTCTCAAATGCTACAATAAAAAAATGGGGGGTACGAAGCAATAACACAATGGTAGGGCATTTGCCTTACACATGGCTGATATGATCTAGGAAGGAACTTGGTTCAATCTCCTATAGTCCCCATATTTCCCCAAACCAGGAGCAATTTCTGAGTGTAATGCCAGGAGTAACCCCTGAGCATCACCAGGTGTACCCCCCCAAAAATGTGCTACACTGACTAGGTTTATAGGATTATTTCTTGATGGTGTTTGGGAGATCCTATGGAGACATGGATAAAAACAGGTTTCATTGATGTAGCATCCTAAGAATTCTCTAGCCTCCCAATAATTCTCAAATAGTACCCTGAGACTATTGTTGTTGTTGTTTATAAATAAAAGTATTACAAAAGACTCCAAGACTTAAAAACATTTTTCTATATTTAATCTTCAGACTAATCTTCTAATAGCCACACATCAAACCATACCTTTCCAGAAGGATCACAGTAAACATAGAACTGACACCAGGAAGAAAGAAGCATTCTGATGTTTGTTCCATGTTTAAACATGGAGAACTTCAAAAATACAAAGTGGTATTGTCTTTTCTTTTTTTTCTTTTTTTTTTTTGGTATGCTGACTAACTTATAAAAGCAACATTTTGTTTTTAATGCCTATTTACTCATAAATAGGTTGAACTGATAATATTCAATACAGTTGATACTCAATTTCAGGATAAATAGAACTAGGCCAAAGAGGTAGTGCAAGGATTAAGGTATTAAATGCTGTCAACAGATTTAGATTCCTGGAATTAGATATGATTCCCTAGCATTGTCAGAAGTAATTCCTGAACATAAAACCAGGAGTAAACCAAGAAGAGCACTGGGCTGTGGCCCTAAAGTTAGAAAATAAAAATAAAATAATAAAAATTAACATTTAAATGCATTTCTAAAATCCTTTTATGAACTGGGACCAAACTAATCATAGGAACATATGTATTTCTTTAATTTTGAATATTTACAATTTAATTATGATTTTAGATTGGAATATATCCACTAAGATAAAGACCTAATTTTTTCATGCATCACTTTAAAATTATTGTCTCTTGGTCTGTTGTAACTCTAAAAATGATCTATTGCTTTATATATTTTTGTCATTATTTCCTTCTCATAGCTCCTAATCCTTGAAAAAACATAATCACTTAGGCTTAATACATATTATGCTATTTTAAGTGGAACATTCTTTATATTGCATTGGGATATACCCTGATTAAACAAGTTCAACACAAATATGAGGGCTTGCATTGGTTAGTTAACTCAGAGTAGCAGTGGCAGTTTAAAGCAACCTACTTCACTTTACTTTCCATTCTCACTTCACCTTCATATACAAAAAAACTTTGGATCTATTTTGGTCTCTGAAGAAAGAGAGTTTTCTTTGTGTACTTTTTGGAGTACAAATTTTAATGTTCCAGTTGAAGTTGAAAGTAAGTCTTAATCATTAAATGTGTGTCTCTGGACCTTCTCATTCCTCTGATAGCAACTTCCTCCTGCCAAAATTACCACTGATGTAAATGTGTCCATGTGTAAAGATTGATCCTCTAAGATCAGTCAGTCCAACCTTACTTAATTCACAAGTTTGACTCTCCTTAAAATGTGATTGCCATCTATATATTACAAATTTTGTGTTGTTCAAAATATGAACAGGATATGTCTGTGCAATGTATGATCCTCCTTATTTTAGGAAGCTCTTGGCTTGTCTGCACATTTGTATCTTGATCTCTTCCCCAGGTCTAGTCAATTTAATAGTCAAATTCACAAATGTAATGGATAAAGGTTTTAATTTATTTTACATCTTTATGTTCTAGGTATAAACGTAGTGAAAAAGTAATTTTCTTAATATCTAAGCTAAGTTTTATTGGGGGTGTTAAACATTGATAAGATTAAATTGTTTATTTTTTATTGATATTGAAACATTAATACATAAATAAGGCTATCATTTATTGTCTGTTTTGCATAATTTTATGTATCTGGTATTTCCTTTATGACTTATATTTTACATATATATAATATTTTCAAATATGTACATATATTTTCTACTTTAATTAACATATTTTCTTCTCTATTACATTAAAATATAATATATAGCACTTCATTTATGCTTCCAGAGACTACAATAAGGACATTGTGAAAGCATTCCAGATATGAAACAGATATTTAAGTTAAAGAGAATTGATATTAGGCTAATATCCAAATGGTTTTAAAATTTTGAGTCAGCATACATAGATTCATAAAAACCCTTCCATACCAAGTTGGTTTAAGGTTAAGCTGATGATGTCTTTTTACCAAGAAAATAATTATAGAGTTGGGAAAACTTTCTGGGAGACAAGGTCAAAAAGTGGTTTATAAGAACTAGGAAGAAAGTGGTCTTCAGTTTCTTTGGGGGTGACTAAAGATTAATCTGTTTGAAGACTTCAAGAAATAGACTGTTAGGTAGCTTGAACACTCTTCTATTGTAGGAAGCTCCAAATCTTTATTCTAGAACTTTCCAAAATGAGCCAAAAGGATAAGAAGCAGAAGCAGAGATTACAGGTCTTCAAGCTGAGACCAGAGAGTTAGTGTAAGGTTTGTTGCATACATAGATAACTTCTGTATGATCTTCAGTATTACATATGATCCATTTGACAAAACTAGGACTTGATCCCTAAGCACAGAGCCTGGAGCAAATTCTGAGCACAGTTAAATGTGCCCTCTCCCCATAAACAAAGCACAATCTTAAAAAATCCTCAAGTCAAACATTCAAATAATGAAATATTTGAACAAAATTCAGTTTTATATATGAGTAGTAGTAGATAAATTCAGTATCTATATATAAATAGTAGTAAAACTAACTACTGAGCCAGAGTCCCTTCTGCCACTAACTCAGAACTTAAGGTACTTGCTTTGCTCACAACTGACTTGAGGTTCTAGCGCTAGCATTCCCTATGGTTCTTTAACTTCACCAAGAAGTAATTCCTCACTACAAAGCTAGGAGTAGGCCCTGAATACTTCTGGGTGTAGTTAAAATAACAACAACAAGCAAAGCACCTGAATTAGACTCAGTTGAGATGTCATCATCTGGAGACTGTTGCCACATATATACCATCTATAAAGCTAATAAATATCAAAGCAAACATTATACATGGATTATTTATTTCAGATAAAAATAGTGAACTGTCCTTAGAGATACTGTATTTAATTGAAACAAGTTAGAACATACTACATAATGATTTGAATAAAGTGATTCTGATTTGAATGTCCAATTAGTTATACTACCCCTCATAGATAAATTCTGGATTTATATACTACTACTCATATGTAAAACTGAATTTATTTCAAAATAACCTACCTTTGGAGCCAGAACCTAATAATATACTATTGTTTAATGAATAATAATCATTAATATTTATTTCTGAAATCATAAACCATTGCAGTACGAGAAGTATCTTTTTATTTCTATTTCACTCCTTTTGAGATAGATTCTATTATAACAATAGAGGGTGTTTCTGAAAAATCCCTGATATACAAGATGACCTAGTAAAAATTGCAGTTTATGAGTGGAATGGTGTTAACAACACATAACTCAAAATTTTATGAGTAAAATATAAAAAAAGTATGAACATGAAAGCATAAAAAATGTATACACACACTTGTGGACCAAAGTGTGTGTGAGGCTCTGCCCTGTCCTCTACTTGGGGAGAAATTGATGCTTCGGGAGTCTGAGCCGAGGAGCTGAAACCTGCAGATGTTTTATTGTTTGTCTCGAGCTATCCGTTTGCTCTCCAGCTGTCCTGGGGCTCCCTCCTACAGCCTGCCGGTGTCTTTTGGCTTTCAGCCTGCATGCTGGGGTCCAGAGCTTCCAGGGCCCAGGGGCAGCTGCCTATGGCTCTCAGACTCCATCATGATTTGGCAGCCTTACTAAGAGCTCCTTGCTAATGAGCACTGGCTCAAGCAAGCAGTGGCCACCTCTGCTTTCAGCAGTCCCTCTCCACAATCTCTCAGAGGTCCGACGCCATAACAACAACTCCCCTCACTTTTATTTCCACTCCAGGATTACTGAGCTCATCTTGAGCAAACAGCAACTACGCATCTAACAGCTACCTTAGCAGCAACTTCTTTGGCCAGTCTTAGAGCACTAATTTATAGGGAGCAAAACCAACTAAGCACAATGCCAAGGGTCCACTTCCTCTGTAAACCTTGGACCCAGGTCCCACTGTTTTCCGGTAATCTTTAAGGCAGTGCAGCTACACTTTCAGACACTCATTCCTTAAAAGCACAGAGCTTCTCCTGAGCCAAAAGTCAATTGTGTGAGTCAAGAGAAACCTAACACTTGACCATAAACCCTTCAACTTATTAAAAAGTTAATGGCAGCTTAGATGTCATAAGGAATATGCTACTTGATTTTACAAGATGATCTCTTTTGTTGTGGCAATTGTTATCACAAGTGTTGCAGCTTTTAAAAAATATTTATTATGCTTTTATTTTATAATGATTTTTATGAGGAAGGAGAAAGTAAAATTACAGTGTTGCAAAACTGGAGGTAGCTAATGGATGTTTCAGGTATGTGTCGGGTGCAGTGCTTTTCTATGTGGCTTGATTTAGTTGTTTTTGTTTGTTTGGGGGCTACACCCGGCTGCGCTCAGGGGTTACTCCTGGATCTTCGCTCAGAAATCGTTCCTGTCATGCTCAGGGAACCTTATGGGATGCTGGGGATTGAACCCAGGTCTGTCCTGGTGAGCCTTGTGCAAGGCAAAAAGCCCTACCGTTGTGCTATAGCTCAGGGCCCTATGTTTTTCCTAGTGATTTTCACTTGAAATTGGCTCATAACAAAGCTGAAATTCTCATTACGTTCAAATGGTTTCTTAATATATCAATTTAATTGAACTAAACTTGCATTTTGTATAGCAAAGCTAACCATACCACTTTCTTCCCAGTGTTCACTGGGGCAGTTGAAAACTTTAGTCTTAGAATCAGACCTCCTTCAGGTACTAGAATACATCTTTGCTTATCCCTCTTTGCTCAGTGATATTGAACATATTATACAAGAGATGATAGCTGTTTCCTGACTTTATTTCTCCATGGTGATTAAATAATAAATGCAAAAGTCTACACTTAAGAATATAACAAATTTATCTGTGAATATTATCTTAAATAAATGAGACCATGTTTTCCTGGTAACATTTTGAATAATTGGTTTTCAGATGGCATTTTAACATGAGCATATGCGTTTGTATATGTTATATAAACACATATTTTATATAAACTATTGAGCAGAATCAAGTATATGAATTATATTAAGTTGAAACAAATATATTAGATCACTTTCTTTCCTAGTTTTTGGGTCACATCTGGTGATGGTAGGATTATTCCTGGCTGTGTGCTCAGAAATCGATCCTGGCTTGGGATGCAGGGATTCGAACCACCATCTGTCCTGGGTCAGCTGCTTGCAAGGCAAAAGCCCTACCGCTGTGCTATAGCTCCAGCCCCATTTCATCACTTTTCTTAGTCACTTTACTATGATTTAATTGGCTTTCTCTAATGTTTTTTGTGCTTTTTTGGCTAATTTGATATTCATATATGTGTTCATGATTTTAAAATTATATATCATTAACATAAAACAAAGATGAATTTTTCAATTTTATAGACACTATAACTTAGTCATTTTAATTCATACTTAAAATTAAAAGTATTGAAAAAAAGAAAGTCATTCTGTTGCTAGAGCATTTTGAGTTCATATATTTATCCTAGCAAAATGTTTGTAACCTCTGACAAAATAATTAGGGTCATATTCAAGGAAATTGAAAGTAACACTATCATTTCTCCTGAATTTTAAAATGAAGTTATGAAGTTTATGTACACAAATATTCACAATTATGCAATAAATCCAAAATGACAAGAAAATATAGGAAAATGTAAAATGTAAAAAATATATTGATAACAAAATTATTTTACATATATTGATATTTGATTTATGCTTCTATCTCAAAGCCATTTAGAATATGGATTAATATAAAAAATTTTCATAATTGAAGTTTTAAATTCTTGTATTAGAAAATTTGCAAGAAAATAAACAAGATATTGATACAATTTTTTTTCTAAAGAAATAAAATTAATTATAAAGAAAAAACCAAGGCATTTAACAGAAAGCACACTTGCAAAGTTAAGGATACTAAGGTATACTGTTGCTAAAATTTCTGATAAGTACAGATATTTCTTTTATATTTTATTGTATATATATATTTTTTCTTTTTTTTTAACTTAATGATTCAGCATTTTCTGCATAGAGGCCCAATTTATCTGTTCCTGTAATCTGCTCTTGGTGTAGAATTATAGAAATATTAATATAGTAGAAATAGTTTAACCTTAGCTAGTAAATTTTAAGTGAAAATTTAAAGAAAATTTAATTTTGAATTAGATTAATTTCAAAGAACTCATCAAAGTGTAACATTTGAGAACATTATTCTGTTTCTTAAAGTAAAATAGCTGAGTCCTACCAGATAGTAAATCACTATACTTGACCTTCTATCCTTCTTTCAGAATACACACAAATATCCAGTTGATTCTCTAAGCTTACAATGTTACGTATGAAAATGGAAATATTCAAACTCTAGTAGAAGCTACTGTTATCTTGTAAATGATATCATTGTTTTAAAATTAATTTTTAAATAATTATTTGTAAGTCATGTTTACCATTATGCTATTTTCTCTCTTTTCTTTTGTTTGTTGTTTTATTTTGTTCCAGGGTCACAACAAGTGGTTCGAAAGATTTATTCCTGGTACTGCACTCAAGTTTCACTCCTGATAGGGTTTAGTGAAAATTTGGAGTTCCCTGGACAGAATGAATATGGCTGGCTACATTCAAGGCAGCACACTTCCAGTTATATTACATCTCTGATTCCATTTCTTATAAATCTCTCAATAGAAAGTTTAATTACAATAATTATAATATTAATAAATTAAAAATCAATGAAATTGTATATTGATATTAACAATCTTATACTGAGGCATAATTGTATGAATCATGAATACATTTCTTAAAATGTGACCACTATTTAAGCCCTTCCTTCTGAAATTATAAATAAGTCATTATATATAATATAGATATAAATATATAAATTTATTACTCAAATTATAAAAGTAAATCATTATAAAACTAATGTTTAAAAACGACTTAAACCTTATTTTTTAGAGGGGGATTTGGGTCATACCCACCAGCTATCAGGGGTTACTCCTGGTTCTATGCTCAGAAATCGCTCCTGGCATGCTAAAGGGACCATATGAAATGCTGGGATTCAAACCACCGTACTTCTGCATGCAAGCCAAACGCCCTACATCCATGCTATCTCTCCAGCCCAATTCTCAAATCTTATTAAGATGCATTTATTTCAAATTATTTTGTGATTAAGTTTTTTTCCACCCACTCCTGTGATTAAGTTTTTTTTACGAGAAAGTTGGTTGCACTATATAAATATTAAGTCACTTTCAAGTATTAATTTTCAAAAAATAAATTATTAGTCTATATTCTTAGATCTGCCAGTTCCTTGAAATAGATTTTGTTTTTAAAACAGTGATATTTTAAAAAATTATTTATATTTATATTATATTATTTATATTTTAAAAACATTTACAATATAAGTAAATGTTTTTGATGATTAAAATTTTGACACAATATCATTTATAATTGATATAGTGATAGCTACTATTACAAATTTACTCTAATAAAAATATACTTAAAACTGTAGACACCTATTTTATTATGGGTTACAAATGGTAGAAAGTAGAGAAATAAAAGAACTATTCCTAAGTATTTTGAAGAAAATGAATAATAGTTTTGTGATGACTGCCAGAGAGTATATGTTATGCCTCCTATCTGTAATACATTCGTAATTGTAACTGATATTCTACCATTTCCACAATTAATTTAAAAGGAAGCTTTGGACTCTACCATATTTCCAGTAATAAATGTTTCTCAAAAAAATTGGAATTACTTTCTTGTATCAACTAAATTTCAGAACCCTGAGGTAGTGTTCACGTGAGAATAAATTCTGTGTTACTGGGAAATATCAATTTTAAGAGAAGAAACGATGAGAATCCATTTTCTACTTCCATTCTAAGACTTTGAATTTTGTGATAAATAGGAAAAATTAAACTTTCTTATAACAGGTGAATTTATTTAAATGTAAATTTATGTAAATTGAGATTTAAATTCACCTTTAAACTGAGATGTAACTCCTGAAACTATAATATTATTATAACACAATATTTTTAATATATTATAATATAGTATTTGGATAAGATAGCTAAGAAAATAATATTTATTTTATTCAACAAAGAAAAAAGAGAATACATCTTAGGAAAGGGGCATTCTCATTTAGATTTTCAAGTAATAAACATTTTATTATAGTAATGCAGATCAGAAAACTGAAATTCAATATAGTTGATCACTTTTTAAATTATTTTTTTTCTTTTTTTTTTTTTGGTTTTTCAGGCCACACCCGATTGATACTCAGGGGTTACTCCTGCCTAAGCACTCAGAAATTGCCCCTGGCTTGGGAGGATCAGATGGGACAACAGGGGATTGAACCACGGTCCTTCCTTGGCTAGCGCTTGCAAGGAAGACACTTTACCTCTAGCTCCACCTCGCCGGCCCCATAAATTAATTTTCTTAACATTTCCTGAGCTTAGGAGTTTGTTCAAATAAGCAAACTTTCCAAGAACATAAATTGGACATTTCTCAGCATAATATATATTACTCTTTATGAACTAGAATAAATAGAAACAATCTCAATCATCAAATCACACACATATACACTCGAAGATAAATGGATCTAAAAGATAGCACAGCGGAAGGGCACTTACCTTGCATATTGCTGACCCCAGTTTAGTCCCAGGCATCACTAAGTTCTACCAGAAATGATACTGAACGTAGAGCCCGGAATAAACACTGAGCACATCTGGATGCCCTTTCCTCCCAAAAGAAAATAAGAAAAGAACTTATCATCATTGTGTTAATATAATAGCTTTCAGTTTATTATAAACTTCAGCATTTATTGTTTTGATGCTTCAGTGAGGAATAACAAATTTAAAATGTGAATAGAGTCAAGAAGCTAACATTATTGAAAACAAATTGAGTTTATTTGACTTAAATAAAAATCTTTTATAAGAATTCTATGTACCCCACTCTGCCAAAGCCACCCACAATCACTGTTACTCCGATGACCGCCTACCTCATCACTGACCCTCAACGATTCCCTATGGGGACGCCGATCTGATCACACTTCAGATATGCCTGTTGTTTGTTGATATCACCCGGCCTTTTTCTAGAGCAAGCGCAGGCCCTCTTCCCTGAATCTTCCGGAAAAAAATGGCAGCTGTAACAAAACCCACAAACGCGGTCACTATGTTAGATCCTGTCTTTCTTCCAGGATGCCTGCAGCTGAGCATATACCCCTCAAGTTAGTGGTATCATAGCTTTGAATTTCTGGACAACTTCAGTTGTTTGATGATGACTTCCTTAAAGGAACACCCCCAATTTAATAGACTGGACATATAAAACAAGAGCTTACTACACCTTCTGCAATTGTATTAATGACTTCATTGGTGATACAATAACTTTCACAAATAAAAATTTTTTTAAAAAAGAATCCTATGTAAATCAATAAATAGAACCACTCATATTTAAAATGAATGCCAATTTTGTCAATGACATATATACTTTATAAGAACACATATTATTAAGATTTTTTCTGGTGATGACTCAATTACAACTCTTCCAATTAATGCAAAAGTCATTCTAATGAATTTATGTTTAAAAGATGAGAATTATTTGCAATTGGTTCTCAACTCACAAAACTCTAATGTGGGGATAATTTATTTCTTCAAATATGTTATTCATATAGAAGTAGTTTATACAAACCTCAGTATATGGAAATTAAAAACAGTTTTTATGCTGGAATTCTGTTTGACAAATTATTCACTAGAGTATCAGTATAAGCCCAAGAGAAGATTGAAGAGTTCATGTCCAACATCTGGATTTAAAATACAGATACATATGTAAAAATTACTTTCAAACATGAAGCAGAACATGTCATATAGTTGGCCAAAAGAAACAAATAGGAAAAGAGAAAAAGATACAGCATATGGATATAAAAGATATTGGCCATAGTTGTTTATTTGCTCTGAAAAACAAAGGAGGGGAAAAATACACATTCACTTTTGTCTTAATTGTCACTGAACAATCTCCTATAAAAGAAAAATAGTGCACAGAAATGTCTTAGAATTGGGCTCTGGCAAGCATTTCTTTTCTTCCATGATTTACAGTGGATAGACAGGTTCCAGTAATTCCAGGGTTCTACTATAGTCAAATACAGGACCATAGTCATGACATATGTTTCAAAGTCCATGTTAGTTTCTCCAATAAATGTTTAAGTAGAGAAGAGTACAACACGATAACATACACTACTTTTATCCCCTAGGTATTTAAATAATAATGCAAAAGTTGTAAATGTGTACATTTGGCCATTTTCAATTATACCTGAAGAAATACACCAGAGAAATAAAAACTATTTTACCCTATAAATCAGTATTGCCCTGTGTCTGTCTCTCCAATTTTATTGTCTATCAACAATAGTCTTCAGCCATGAAACATGATGCCATTTTCTGCTGAAATTTTCACCTCATTTTCTCTATGTAACCAGGTGGATCTACAAAGAAGACTAAAATATTGTGCAAGTACTTAAATTCTTCCTTTGCCAGCAATATAATTTTATTTGCTTAATTATTCACTCAAGGAAACTTGTTCCATATAGATTTTGAAATTGTTTTTATTTTATTTATCTTTATTTCATTATATATCCACAAATGTCTGACATAAAACTATTCACAAATACAAACTTCTTGAAAAGATAAAATACATTATCTGAAATTTGTTTAGCTTTATTTATTTTCAAACTTTTTATAATGGATCTAGCATAATTTGTGAGAATGTGTGAGAGTGCTTCTCTGAATTAAATTCAAGCATCAATCTATTGAATTTCTATTCAGTAAACATTCTTTAAGTACCTACTCATTACAAGTATTCAGCTAAATCTTAAGGATAGTTCTTTTTCTTCAAATTTTCAGAGGCTAAAGTAAGAAAGTTATATATAAAAATATCACGAAATACAATATCTGTATTATTTAAGTAAAGAAAAACTCTGAATTCTTACAGTAACAAACCTCATTTCTTGCTTGAGGTTCTTTTTTAAAAGTACATTACAGAACTTTGAGATATTGCACAGACATGCTAACCTTATTTTTTCATTGTTAAGAAATTTAAAACATATGAGAATACTTTTAATTATCACTGTGATTGTTCATTACATAATATGGATTTAAACAGTCAAGGATTAAAGCTAGTTAATATGATTTTTAAAAAGGCACATTAAAAAGAGTTTTCTTGGGGACTAGAGACAAAGCACAGCAGGTAACATGTTCGCCCTGCATGTCTAATGGGGTTTGATCCATAGTACCATATATGGTTCCAGAAGACTATCAGCAATGATCCCTGAACACAGAGGCAGGAGTAAGCCAGGAGAAAAGCTGCAGGTGTTTCTAATAAAAAACAAATATTGTTATCATTTAACCTATCCTTAATCTTTGTTTGGTTTTTGTTAAAATCTTTATTTCATATTTAGCATTGATGGGAAAAGAAAGGCTTTATGACATGCTTATTTTATGTCATTCTATGTATCTGTCTAATAATCATTCAGTAAATATATTAAGTCCTATGGATTCCATTTTACTGATTTAAACTAAAAATAGAGATTATTTATATAAAAATGAATTATGAGTTACATCAATTTACAGGATGGTTGTGCAAAGTATCATGATATTTTATGGGATTAAAATATGCATTATATGCTGATTTTTTTCTAGTGAGGATAGAAAACGTGAAGAATAAATTATGAAAGAAACAAAATAAATTGAATGAAGTACCTAATATTAATGATAAATGTTTGATAACATTTTATTATATACAATGTAAAAAAATCTACTTATATATTTGTGGCCATTCCCTTTTTATTAATTTTTATTGAGACCAATGTGAATTACAAGTCTTTCACAGCTATATTTAAGGTATATAATGACAGTGAATTAGGGCAATTCCCACCACCAGTGTTGACCTCCCTTCTCCCCTGTTCCCAGCATGCATCCCATACCTCCTCCCTTTGCCCTCTGGACTACTAGTGTATCAAGTCCCCTGCAGGGCCCAGGGTTCTGCAGGGCTTGGGTTTCCGTGGAGCTAAGCCACCTGGCCAGTCAGCGCACCTTAGTCATCCTCAGCATATCTGCGTCAGGACAATTTGGTGACTGGAAAAAAGAAGAAAACAGGAGAGAAAACAGATCAGCAAAGCCCATCAGAGGCTGATTTTTGAAACCTTCTGCATTTGAACTGCTTCAGGTTATTTCTTAACCCTTTAGTTTCATCATTTTTTTGCTGGTTTAAATGTGTTTCATAGTTTTCCTTAATTAATATTTCCCCTAATTGCTATCATGTTTTATTGTGTGCCTATTTTCAAACTGTTTTTCTGTATAAATGTTCTTGTAATTTAGTTCAGGGAAGTTTAATGAAAGGAACTAGGATGTCCCAGTACAAAAGTGCTTGGTTAAATGACATTAAGAAATTTAAACTACACGTATATTTTTTTTCTTTTTTTCCCCACCCCCAGCCCCCGCCCCTTCAGCCATTACACGTATATTTTGCAGAAAAGTTCTGTTTATGGAAAAAGATGACATTTTAATTACACTTGAAACTTTGTGGCTTTTGGGCAATGCCCCTTTGGCTGGCAGAACTCAGGAAAACAAAAGCTAACCCTTCCTTTTTTTTAATCAAGGAAGGGGGGGGGTGTCACCACACCATAGGCTAAATGTTAATCTTACCTGGTGGTCAGACCAGCCCACTCCTGGGATGGGCCTGAGGTTGGTAATTAAGGCCTGGGGGAGGGGTGAAAGAGGAAGATTTGGAGAGAGAGGTTCAGCAGAGAGAGATTCAGCAAGAAGCCTCAGGAAAAGCAGGATAAAGACATGAGAGATGGTTGGGTGCAGAGAGGCTGGTTAGCTTAGAAGCCACACATGGTGGTTAGAGCCTTATAATAATGCTTCATGTTTCCTGACTTCTACTGACTGCTTGTGGATCATTTCCTCACCATTATCCTGAATCCTCAGACCTGGTAGGCCAAAGAAGCTGCAGGCGCCAGGCAGGCTGAGAAAAGCCTCACCATCCATCCACCATCATTTACCACCATCAAGGACTTTATAATAAATATTTAATTTTACAGTCTCCTTTGTATATTGTTGCAAGTCAGCCCCTGAAGAGGTTGACTGATGGAGAGATGGAGGATGAGGTATTTCCCCTCTAGCTCAGAGCACGAGTCTGCCACCCCATCCAGCCTACGGTTCTGAGGTGAAATGGCAGGTAAACAGCTCGCAGATAGTCAGGCTTGTGGAAATATTAGCTTTATTCGGTGGACAAGACTGAAGTCCAAAGACTCAGCATAAGTTCCAGCCAAAAGCCCCCCGCCTTCCACAGACCCTTGTTTTTATCCCCCAGAATCAGGTACCACCCAATAGTGGGATTAGATACCACCCAATGATGGAAGCAGAATCAGGTACTACCCTAGGGTGGGGGCAGAATGCCAGGTCACACCCTAGGGTAGGGCACAATCACCAATCAGGGTAGGGTCAGTAACATAATAATCCCCTAAAATATTTACATACACAACAGTATATAACTTGTTGTAGATATTAATTGTCTTGAGTTTGGATTTGATATTTAGGCCTGATCATTATTTATTTACACTTAATATTCATGTGACTGTTTGCTCCTGGTATTAAACACGTTTTCCCCCCTCAATTTATGAGGCCGAATAAGATGATTCAAGTTCTGTGCTTCTGTTGGGAAAAAAAATAAGCTGAGAGGAGTCCATCTAGAAGATATAACCTGCCTCCAGTTAGAGGGGGAAATAAGGGAGGCATCAAGACCAAACAGGTGCAAGACTACTAAGTAGTGGGTTGGATACAGAGGGGACCACATATTCTAGCCGCCCTGGGGTGAGGGAAAAGGAAATGGGAGGTAGGACAGAAACGGAGGTATAGGGAGGACAATTTGGCGATGGGAATCCCCCCTGATTTTATGTAAATATGTACCTAAAATATTATTGTTAACAATATGTAAGCCACTATGATCAAAATAAAAATTATATTAAAAAAAATAAAAGAAGAAAGAGGGAAAAAAAAGAAGAAGCAATGACAAAATACACAACAGCAACAATAAACAACTACTAAGCAACAACAGCAAAGTAAAAAAAGAGGAGGGCTGGTGTGGCGAGGTTTTGTGCCTTTTTTTTTTTTTTTTTTTTTTTTTTTTTTATAGGCACAGTAAGTATTGGGGAAATTAGAAAAGGATTTTCCTTGACCTAAGAGATACGGGGTTTCTCTGACCTTAAAGTATACTATCACGGGAACAACTACAGGTTCTGGACATGCTCTTCATCAAACCCCAAGGTCTTTTTATGGTGCCAGGCGATGTTCTGTTCAGTTGTGGTTGACAAAAATCAGTCCTCTATAATTAGAGATCTTGGTATTTGCACAGGTCATAGGACGAAGTCTAGGATAGAGTCTTTCCTTATGACTCTAGAAGTTCATGGTTGTTGTAGTCAGTCTTCTGTAATTAGTGATCTTGGTTTTTGCACAGATCCTAGGACAAAGCCTAGGATATTGTCTTTATTGTAGTTCCAGAAGTTCTGTTCAGTAGTGTCTGTTGAAGTCAGACCTCTGGAATTAGAGATCTTGTTTTTTGTATAAATTCTATGCTGAAGCTTAGGCGAGGGTATTTCTTATTAAAAGTAAGTAAAAGTTGGGCTCGGACAAGATGGTCAAAGTCCGTTTTCTGTAATTAGTGACCTTGGTTTTTGCACAAATCAAAGGATGGCGTGCTTTCTGATTTCATTTTATCATTAGGTTATGAGGTAGGGCAGTTTGTTCTTAGATCAAGCTATTGCTGTTTCCTTGTTGCCAGGAATGATATTTATATCAACCTGGCACTAGTTGGTCCCAGATCAGTATCAGGAACTTCCCTGGGAAAGTTTGATTCCTGCTGCTATCACAGGAAACTGTGTCAGTTCAACTATTTGGGATGTGGGGTTCAAGGTTGGACAGTCGCTATCTGATCACATGAAGTCTAAGTCGAATCCTCATGACACATGTTGAGGCACCCCTATATTACAAAATATATGGTGTTTTATAAAATTTATCCTTAGTAGATAAGAATTTGTTTCTATACATAATATTTCCCCTTTGCAAAAGGGATTGGGGCCATATTATATTGCTGGTGTATTTGGGGGCAATAATGACAGGATATAGAAACTTTGTCCCCAGGTTTTGAACTGAGATTTTATCCCAAGCAAGACTTTTTCTTCTAGAATTTTATACCAAGCTGAACCCAAGCAAGTGAAGTTAAAAAAAAAATAGAGAGAAATTAAAAAACATTTTAATTAAAAAAATTTAAGAATAAAGGAAGAAAAATAGATGGAGGAGGTTATTTTTTCATTTGGAAATAAACACACTAAAAGGCATATCTATTGAGGTATTAAACATACAAAGAAAATATAGATATCCCCATTAAGTCTTTTGAGATATTCTTGCGTGGGGGTGAGTTCCAGGACCCTTTTCTATCCCACACCATGATCTTATAAAGTTTGAGAAATGGTTTGCAGCAAAAAGAGATCAGGTAATGTCCTTGAGCTGGGACTCCTTCTGGGTTTGAAACTGGTAGCATACAACAGTCCACAATAAGGGAGTGTGTGTGAGAAGTGCCACAGAGAATGAGTCTGCAGAGTGGTGGTTGCGGCTTCTTGCTGGTGCCTAAAATGTGGGACTGAGAGATTGTCCTTTCACTCTGGGAGCTGGGTGGTGGCTTAATGGGGCTGACGTTCAGTTTCTGTACCTAATGAGTTAAGAACTGAGTGTAAAGTTGGTTAAATAGGGAAGGATAATGGTCAGGATTGGGGAGATGAAAGTATATAAGGAGTTCTGAAGGGGGAGAGGAGATAATATATAAGAGGAGTTATATCAGTATAGTCATGGATTATTTACAGTAAAGGTGGACAGACAAAGTGGAGTCCACTGTACACAAACTCATGCCCATTTATATACAGACATTACAGACTTTTTATAAGTTGTTGTTAGAGGCCTGACTTTCATAGGATGGGTCTGAGAGCTTAAGAATAATTGCATTAAGAGAAGATAGATAAATAGTTAAAATATAGATTAGAAGGGAAAGGAGAGAAAAAAGAGGAAAAAGGGAAAGGAAAATATATAAAAAGAAAAATAAGAAAAAGAAAAACAAATTGGGCGAGCACCAAGTTTTTCCAATTTTAGGCACTTTATCATTGACAGGGTTGAACTTTGATCAGTGAATCTTTCAGGGTTAGATTGTGGCCGGAGCATTTTAAGAGCATAATTTTCACTTCTAGAGTACTAAGCAATATGATAGTGAGACTATAAGAGGTGTCCACATATTATAGTGTCATCCACCATGTCTTGTGCATTGAGGTTCCATTCCCAAAAAGAAACTGACAGCATGGGCTTTATGATCGTATAGTAACATAGTTTGAAATGAAGAAAGAGGAAGTAGAGGATGGAAGAAGAAAAAAGAAAAAAGAAAAGAAAAAAGGAGAAAAATATAATAGTAATTTTCAGAAACATACTCAGTGATGTGAAACTGTATCATAAGTCTTTGGTGTAATTATCTGTTTCAGTGGTCCTAATGGTCCTATGCTTTAGGCCCTAATAAAAGACTTAATCAAAAAGAAATGAGCAAGGTTGAGACCAAATTGCAAAATAGGGTGTCCACCTTATGTGACCATGAACCTCTGAAGAAGTTCAAGAGTTATTTTATAACTAGTAAAGTTAAGGCATTAGCACATATTGATAGTAAGCACTGCAGCAGGGGGTCTCTTGCTTTCAGTCATATTCTGCACCTAGGTCTATGGATAAATACATTAGAACATTATTATAGGTCTTTGTAATAAGAAGTTTATTGAATACCTACTTATTCTAAACAGCTGTTTCTGTTATTGCTGGTTTCCTTATGGTATAAGTAGATCTTAGAGGATTTGTGCTTTCCTTTTTCACTTGATTTGATCACATCTACTCACTATATCCTGATACCTACAGTGTTCAGAAATTCTACCATTTTGACCTTTCTGTTTCTTCATGGAGTATCATATGTATATATGGTATATATTCTAAATACCTCAGATAAGTGCTATCATTCTGTATTTACCCTTCTCCTGACTTACTTCATTTAACACAATATTTTCTAGTTTCATCCATGTTGCTGCAAATTGCATGATTGTATTGTTTCTAACTGATCTGTAGTATTCCACTGTGTACAAGTACCACATCTTCATGATACACTCATCTGTTGTTGGAAATCAAGGTTGATTCTAGATCTTGTCTATTGTGCTGAGTACTGCAATGAATAATGGTGTGAATACATATTTTTGGATGATTGTCTTTCTATCTTGGGATAGGTACCCAGGAGCGCAATGCTGATTCATATGGCAGCTTGATTCTTAGTTTACTGAAAACCCTCCATACTGTTTTTCATAGGGGTTAGAACAGGTAGCATTCCCACAAGCAGTGGATGATATTTCCTTTCTTACCACATCCCCACCAACAGAGATTGGTACCTTTATTATTGATGTGTGCCATCCTCTCTGGTTTAAGGTGGTACCACATTGTTGTCTTTATTTGGATTTCCCTAGTGATAAGTGATGATGAACATGCTTTAATGTCTCTATTGGCCATCTGTCAGTCTTCCTTGAAATGTCTATTCACTTCTTTTCCCCATTTTTCTATGGCTTTTTTAGGTTTTGTGGAGCTAACCTTTCTGAGTGCTTTGTATATCCTAGATATTAACACTTTGAGGTGTTGAGTGCAAAAAATTTTCCCTATCCATTAGCTTTCTTCTAGTTATGACCAGTGTTTCTTCAGCCATACAGAAACTTTTTAGTTTGATGTAGTCCCATTTATTTAGTTTGATGCTATAACTCTTGCATGTATTTCATGATAGCATTCTATCATTAAAGACTTTTTTGAGATATTAGTATTGAAGTGTTATGCCTATTTTTTTCTCAGTTAACTTTATATTTTAAGTCTTATTTCTAGTTTCTTATAAGTGTTTGTCTAGTTGTTCCAACACGATTTATTGAAAAGACTATCTTAGTTACATTTCAAATTCTTTGCTTTTATGTCAAATATTAGTTGACCATATATTTATGGGTATGCCACTGGATATTCTATTCTGACCCATTTATCTGAGACACTGTCTTGTTCCAGTACCATGCAACTTTGATCACTATTGCTTTAGTAAAGCTTTAGGTCAGGTAAAGAAATGCCACCCAGTTTCTTGTTTTTCAGTGTGTATTTGGTTAACCTAGATCTTTTATGGTTCCATATGAACTTTATAATTTATCGTTCTAATTTATTAAAAAATAATGTCTGGATTTGGATAGGAATTACATTGAATCTATATAGTACTTTAGGTAAGATAGTCAATTTGATGATGTTAATTCTTTCTACCCATGAACATGGAATGTACTTCTATTTCCTTAGGTCCTCTTAAATTTCTTTTTTGAAGAATTTTGAAGTTTGCATGGTATAGGTCCTTCAGGTCTCTTGTCAGGTTGGTATTTTTAGATACTATTTTAAATTAAATCAACTTTTTAATCTCTTTTTCCTCTGTTTTGTTATTTGTATAGAAGAATGCTACTGTCTTTGTGTATTAACTTTGTATCCAGCCACTTTGCTATATTGGTTTGTTGTTTCTAGAAGTTTTACTGTAGACTCTTTGGGGTTTTCTATGTATATCATCATAGCATCTGCAAACAGTGATAATTTGACTTTTTCTTTCCCTATTTGGATTCCTTTGATTCCTGTCTCTTTTCTGATTTGTATTGCTAGAATTTCTACAAATATGTTGAATATGAACTGGGACAGTGGACAGTCTTGCCTAGTTCCTGATGTTAGTGGATATGCTTTAGTATTTCATCATTAAGGGTAATGTTGGCTGTGAGATTTTGATAGATATCTGTAACTATCTTGAAGAAGGTTCCTTCCAACCCTATTTTGTTAAGTGTTTTCATGGGTATTGGATTTTGTCAAGTGCTTTCTCTGCATAGATTGATATGATCATGTGATTTTTGTCTTTCTTGCTGTTGATGTGATGAATGATGTTGACTGATTTGCATATGTTGAACCATCCTTGCATCCCTGGGATGAAACCCACTTGATTTTTGATATATTGTTGGATTTGGTTTGCTAAGATTTTCTTGAGGATTTTTGCATTCATATTCATTAGTGAGATTGGTCTATAGTTTTATTTCTTGGTGATGTCTTTGCCAGATTTGGGAATGAGTGTGATATTAGCCTCATAAAAAGAGTTAGGGGTGATTCCTGTCTTTTCAATATTTTGGAAGAGCTTGATGATCAATGGTAATAATTCTTCTTTGGAATGTTTGAAAAAGTTCACCTGTAAAAAATATGATACTGGATTTTTGTTCTTGGGGTGTTTATTAATTATTGTTTTAATTTCTATAGATGTGATTGGGCTGCTTAGGCTTTCTATGTCCTCCTTATTAAGTCTCAGAAGATGATATTTTTCCAGAAACCTGTCAATTTCTTCTGGGTTCTCTAACTTAACTGAGTCCAGTTGTTTATCATAAGTCCTCATGATGTCTTAGATTTCTTGAGGTCTGTTATAATCTATCCCCTTTTATTTGAGAGCCAATTTATTTGGTTATTTTCCCTTTTTTTTAGTGAGTCTTGCCAGTGGTTTGTCTATCTTGTTTATTCTTTCAAAAAACCAACCTCTGATCTCATTGATTTTTTTGTTTCTATGTTGTTTATTTCTGCTCTGTTTTTTTATTATTTCTTGTCTTCTACCTGTGTTTGAGTTTCTTTGCTGCTGTTTCTCCAGGTTCTTATCATGTACCATTAAGCTGTTTATTTTGTCATTTTGCTCTTTCCTAAAATACACCTATATTGCTAAGAGTTTCCCCCTAATTCCTGCTTCTGTTGTGTCCTACAGATTTTGAAACTTTTTTTCTTTATTGTAGTTCATCTCAAGGAATATTTTTATTTCTTACTTGATTTACTCTTTGATACAGCTGTTGTTGAGCAGCATATTGTTTAATCTCCAGGTGTTGGATTTTCTCCACAACTTTTCTTTACATTCAATCTTGATTTATGTTGCATTGTGATCTGATAGAGTACTTCTTATAAGCCTTATATTTTTGACTTTTGCAAGTTAGACTTATATCCTAAGGTGTGGTCAATTCTGGAGAAGGTTCCATATGCATTTGAGATGAATGTGTATCCTGCTTTTTTTGAGGGTAGTTAGTCCTGTATAGGTCCATTTGTCCTGGTTTCTCTAGTTTCTCATTTAGGGCTTTTATGTCTTTGCTAGTTTTCTGCCTAGTGATCTGTCTAGTGGTGATAGTGGTGTGATACTACTATCAAATTTCTTTTCATATGGTTATCGAGGTTTGCAAGCAGACGTCTTACATATTTTTTGGCTCTACATTTGGTGTGTAAATGGTGATCAGAGTTAGTACTTCTTGCTCTAATGTCCCCCTGATCAATAAATAAGTAGTGATCCTCTTTGTCTCTGAGCACTTTCTTGAGGTTAAATGCAATTTGGTGTAATATAAGATTGTCTGTTCCAGCGTTTTGTTTTGTTTTCCATTAGCATAAATAATGATTTCCATCCTTTTATTCTAAGCCTGTGTCTATCCTGTTCTTTTAGAAGTGCTTCTTGCAGAAAGAAGATATCAAGTTTTTGTTTTCTGATCTAACCTTCTACTCTACTTTTTAATGGAGGAGTGTAATCTGTTGGCATTTAAGGAGCTTATTGACAGAGAAGGTTGTTGTGTCATTGCATCATGTAGATGGTTGCTTTTACAATATGTCATTTTACTATCTTCTTGCATAAATAGTTCAAATGGGAAATCTGAATTTTTTTGTTTTTGTTTTTAGGTCACACCCAGCAGCGCTTAAGGGTTACTCCTGGCTCTAAACTCAGAAATTGCTCCTGGTAGGATCGGGGGACCTTATGGGATGGTGGGATTAGAACCACTCTCCTTCTGCATGCAAGGCAAACTTCCTACCTCCATGCTATCTCTCTGGCTCCTGGTTTGATTCTTATGTTCCTACCTTTGTACTTTAGATCTTCTATCGCCCTTATTGCTTTAAAGAATTCATCTTTCTCTTTGGTTTTAGCCATTCTGATTAATATAGGTCTTGGTTTTGGTCTATTAGGGTCTATTTTATTGTGAACTCTTTTAGCCTTGTGGATTTGTAGACCTACCTCTTTCTAGAGGGTGAGACAATTTTCTGCTATTAATTCTCTCACTACTTGTTCTTCTTCTATCCCCTTTCCTTCCCTTCTGGTATTACTACAATTTGTAGATTATTTCTTTTGTCTTTGTTCATTAAATATTTCACATTATCTTCCAATGTTCTCTTTCTCAATTTCTTTGTTGACTTATTTGTTGTTGTTGGCTTGTATTTTGTCCTCAAATTCATCCATGAGATTCTCTATGTGTCTAATTCTGCTATTGTGGCTTACTAGCATGTTTTTTAGTTCCCTCAGTTCCTTTGTATGGACTCTCTAATTCCCTGATAGAGTTCTTCTTTGATTTGGATGAATTGTTCTTCAATAGATTTCTTAATTTTTTTTAAATTATTGATTCTTTGAATTTCATTGATAGGGCATAAAATGCTGATTTTAGGTCTTCATCTATGAAGTTTGTATGTTTTGGAGGATTTGGGAATCTATTAGGATTTCACTGTATATCCCCAGCTGCTGGTGTCTTTTTTATTTTACCCATTGTTTTTTGTATGGGGTGGATTAGGGTGCTAAAATTTCAGGCTTGTTTTTGTTTTTGTTTTAAGAGGTCTGTTTGGTTGTGTAGGAGGTGGTTGGAGGTAGATCTACTTTAGGGTTTATTTACTTGAGAAGCACATGTTTACCCAAGTATGGTAGAGGTGTTAGAATCTACTTAGTTATGTTTGGGGGCTATATGTTTGCAAAGGGAGAAAAGTTAGGCTTGCACTGCCTCGACTGTCTGGTATAGTCTTAAGTGTCAGCTGAGTTTTTAGGGCAGCAAGGTTATAACCAGGGTGTGGTTGTACAGCTCCACAGTGGCTGAGTCACAGTTATAGTGTTGCCAGTGAGCTCCTTCTCATGCATGCCCTGGCAAGGTCGGATTTCTCCTTTCTGTTCCCTGGTTCCATCCCTCATTCTCTTTTGGGAGCTGCAGTGCTAGGCACCAAAATAGTGTCTTCTGCATGTTCCCTCCCTTGCTTTCCCGGGCAAGTTTGGTTCCCATCTGTTCCCTGGATCCTGCACTCAGCTCTCCCGGTGGCTGAGATCTAGGTACCAAGATGGAGTCTCCCACACACTCCCTCCCTCTGCTAATCTCTTTTTTATTTGTTTGTTTGGTTTTTATTTTTTGGTTCACACTCACTAGAGATTAGGACTTAATACTGGTTCTGTACTCAGGGATCACTCCAGATATTACTCAGAAGATATAGAAGGTGTCAAGGATAGAACTCTGGTAGGCTGTATGCCAGACAAGCACCTTATCTGCTGAACTCTCTAAATTTGACTGATATTTTTAAAGTTTAAATATCATAAATTTACAAATTTAAGATAATCTTGGAGTTATTTTTGACATTTTAATTTATGGATATGCTCAGCAGCTGTCTACTAGATAGTTCTCTTTTCCCCCATGCTTCCTGATTATGAACAAAGAAACATTAACCTTTAAATCTATTAGAAATGTTTATTATTTATGGTTATGTTGCATTGGAATCTGTAAAATGAGAGAGTGATAGATTGGTATTTGGAAAGCAACATTTTCATCTAACTTTTGTTCATTTATGCTTACATAAATTTTCTACCATCTTCCTGTTAATATTTGACCACAATGGCCACATAACTATATATAAAGGTTACTCTTTACATAAAAGGATTTTAATTGATTTTTCTTAACCAAAATCATCTTTATGTGTCAGAGCTACAATAAATTAATTACTTCATGGAATTAAACTGTAGGAAGAAAAAGATAAGTGGTTTCTGCCCTGACTGCTGTGTTTCACTAAACATGCTCAATCACAACTTACAAAAATATGGTAAAAATTTAAGTAAACGTTGAAAAAACTTCAGAAAAAATATAATTAAAAATATCAAGCAAGAACTCATTATAAGGAAAACATTATAAGTAATAAGAAATGTGCTAAGGAGAGAATGTGATGACTCTTGGAAGAAATATAAGAAAATCTTTCAAACACAATATTGAAAATAGGCAATATTTTTCATTGTGCAAAACGCCCACAAACATTAAAGACAATAAGAAAAGTATTCAGGTGTTAGCAGATATCAAGTTAAATCAAGTATAGAGACCTCCACCATCACCACCACCAACAACAATAAAATAAGAAAAAATAAACAAATTAAAAAAATTTAAAATATGTGCCTCAAATCTAGGGCATTAAAGGTACTTCTAAGGCACCAAAATATTACTTTGTACTCAGCAATATGCCTGTTGTCAATAGTTTTCAAGATTCTCTTAATTTTTTTCAGTTATTTCTCAAATGTATTTCCACTTTCTACTATACTGTGATAATGGTTCTTGGAAGCACAGAAAACGATCACATAAGTTATGTTTAAAGGATTTAGTGAATTTTGGGGTGATTATATTTTATAGTTTCAACAAGTGGTATAGACAAGTACAATGTTCCTGGTCAAGAGAGTATAGTTTACCTCAAAGTAGGTATAAGTGGGTAATAATTTGTTGAAGTCTAGTAGACATTATCACATTATTCTAGGACCAGAGATTTAGTTCAGGAGTTGATGTGCTTGCCTTATACTGAGCCAACTCTGGTTAGAATACTCAGAACTACGGATAGTTGCCTGAATATAGTCATGGGTCATTCCTAAGAACAAAGTCAAGAAAAGCTTCTAAGCACTGAGGTATACGGCATACTTTTTTCTCTCCTTTCAAAATAGAATGCTCATTCTACTGTTTCAGATAGTTTTACTGTGCGTATGCTAAATTTTAATTGTTTGGACAGTGTTTATCAAATAGAAACTTTAGAATGAAAATACCTTGCTATTGAAGGTTAAACAATAGCAATATCATTGTGTAATTTTATCTCTTATTTTAATAATATCAAAATAATATAAAAAACACATATTCAGATACACAGATATGGACATTCATAAACTCAAAAATTACAGGTATTTTTTTGTTTGTTTTTGGTTTTGAACACAGCCAGAAATAAGCAGGAGTTAGTCTTTGCTATGCCCACAGGAAGTAATACTGTGGTTACTCCAGGGAACATACATGAGATGACAGGGATAGAACCAGGGCCAGTTGCATGCAAGAAAATACCTACCTAATGTATTATCCCTTCTATTGTAAGATGACCAGTGAACGCTTTGGCAGCACATAGACTAAAATTGGAACAATACAGAGAAGATTGTCATTACCCTTTTCTGAACTTTTTCATATTGCTCCAGGCTGGTTGCTCAGCTGCCCCACTGCCCATGGTAACAGAGGACCCCTCAAGTGGACAGAAGCAGACAGTAAAGGGGACAGAGCTGAAGACTGAGCAATATCCTAGAGGCCAATATTCACCACCTTTCGTCTACCTTTCTGCTTTGTGTGAGGGCCAGGCCCCTCAACCTGTAGCAGCTTTATGGGATCACTGATGTGGTAGAAGACAAAGAAAAAGCTTCACTGGAGGTGGACCAACATCAGGGAGACAAGAGAGTTCCACCCCCATCTAGATTCTGACTAAATACTGAAGGTCTTTCTGTCCCAGGCTACCATAGTAGCTTACAAGAGAAAGTTAAGATGGAGGATAAGATGGACAATCTTAGCCCAGCAGAAGTCAAACTGAGTAGAAGCTGCTATCAGAGCTGTTTTAAAAGCTCCTGTAACTTTCTTCTAGATTAATATCTTGATGCTATTTGCATCAGTCACTATATTGCTGGCTAAACTGTGTGTTTTACCTGAATATATCTTAATACTACTTTTTTGTTCTATGCCCCACTGAAAACAGATAATTTTGTATTCAATTCTAGTAGATTAATATTAGTTTGCACAGATCCAGGGAACTACATAATGTTGTTAGATTTTTAATGGTTCTCAACTATCCAATTGGGAATATTTCTGAATTGCTGTGATGCTTGATTGTGTATTTTAAGTAGCAACTTATTTTCAAAGTATGTCTTCAAAAATATTCTAATGTTGTTATTCACAGAAGTCAATGGAAAAGAAGCATGGATACTATAGACTCTTATTACAATGATCTTTATAAGAATGTTTTAGCAAATTTATTTTCAAATTGTATATATATATATATATACATATATGTAAAATCTTAGGATTTTGTTTAGAGAATTCTATGGAGAAGAAACTAGATTTGTCTTACAGTTTCTTAGTGTAGGAATGTTTAAGAATTTTCAAATTAAGTATTATCTGCAGAATGGTTCTAATGTTTATATTCAGAGAAGTCTATGAAAATATTTTGTGATTACATAGGCAAGGATTTAGAAAAAGTTAATTATTTTGAAAATATGTACGTTCAGGAGTTACTTCTGGCTCTGCGCAGAGAAATCGCTCATGGCAGTTTTAGGGGATCATATGGTATGCCAGGGATTGAAACCAAGTCCATTTTTGGTCATCTGCATATAAGCCAAACACCCTATCATTGTGCTATCGCTCTGGCCCCCATACATTTTTTTTTTGCATTTTTGGGCAACACCCAGTGACGCTCAAAGGTTACTCCTGGCTATGCACTCAGAAATCGCTCCTGGCTTGGGGACCATATGATATGGGACACTGGGGGATTAAACCTAGGTCAGTCCTAGGTTAGCAAATGCAAGGGAAGCATGCTACCCCTTGTGCCACTGCTCTGGCCCCTCCAGGACCACACTTTTATAAGTTCTAATATTGGGTATCTGCTTCAGGCAGAGAATGGTAGAAAACTTTTGTAACCATTCTCAATTTTTTATGTTTGGAACAGAAAGGGGGAATTTTAAGTTAAAATCCAGCTATTAACCCAAAGCAAAGGCATTCCCCCAACTTACTCTTTCCTTAAAACTTATCTCACTCGACCTTACCTATCCTGGTTAATTGGTATTGGTTTAATAAAGAAAGAACAGTTTGGCTTTGCGTGAATAGAGAGACCACAATGCAAGAAGAAAGCTGACTCTGATTATTTCCTGGCTGGCTTGGTTTATTAATTCTTCATGGATATCTATCTATTTTCAGACTTGAAGGTGGAAATATGGCTTGTGGGGTGTTTTCACAACATGCGGATTTATATTATAATATATCCATGTCAGTGATTAAAATTGAGATATACATGTTTGCCCAAAGCAAGTAAAATGAGAAATAAAGAGTGAGCATTCTAATTATAGGAGAGTTCGGAGAGCTTGTAATACTCTCTTTAGATATCTGGGAAAATGCCAAATTTGTTTAAGAGCAAGTTGAAGTATGAAAATGTCTATTTTTCAAGAATGTAATTATCTTATTTGCAAAAACTCATTGGTATTAATTATTTTCCAAATTATAAATAGTTTTGTGGTGAATAAGACATTATTATTTATTAGTTCTCTTCTAGCATAACTATTATGGTATTTTCAATAAAACCTTGACCCGTGTGAATATACTTAAATATTTCTCAAATAATTATATTTTATGGCCTTTGAACAGCTAAAATATATCAAATAAGTACAATTTTGATTAAAACTCAACAGATATGATTACATAAGCAAATAATTACAAAATGTGATGTTGTGGCTGAAGAGATAGTACATGGATTAAGGTATTTTACTTTTACATAACTAAACCAGGTTTTATCCCTGGATATATATTTGGTTCCATGTGCCCCATCAGGAGTAGTCCCAGGGGACGGAGCAATGGTGCAGAGGTAAGGTGTTTGCCTTGCATGGGACTGACCTAGAATAGACTGTGGTTCGATACCCCTACGTCCCATATGGTCCCCCCAGCCAGGAGTGATTTCTGAGTACATAGCCAGGAGTAACCCCTGAGCATCTGCCTATTTGTTAAAAATGAAAATCTACAATCATGATAAAGCAAAATAGACTTAAAGGTTTAAATTAGCTACTTTGCTTTTCTGATATTTTATGTATGAAAATAATATTTATTGTTGTTCATTACAGCTCTCATTTGATCACCTAATACTGAGAAAATTTCTTTGGCATAATTCATTTTTGCATGATTTAATAAAGCCAGGGATTATAGTATTATAATGTGTAATAATGCTCGCATACAGATTATGTTCAATGACAATGTTGTAATATTTAAAAATATTTCTTTTTCATCTTCATTTGTTCATTAGCAACCAGAAGCATAAGTGAGAAACTTTCTAAAGTCATGATGATCAATAAGAAATTGAGCAAATTTCCATATTTTAAACTATATAAGAAATGTCTTTGTTTTTTTTTACTACCATTTTTCAATCTTGGCAACTTTGACTAATCATTTGCTATTTGAGTTTATTGTTTATATTAAATATATCACATAAATAATGCATATTTCTATCCCTCCCCACATGCAAAATCCAGTTGTCAAACTAAAAGTCAATTGTCAGTGCTTGTTGATCAAAAGTTTTATTTATTTATTTATTTATTTTTATTTATACTGAGCCTGGTTTGCTATTATCTGCTATTATTTGTTGTTCTAAGTCAGAGGAAATTTCAGTGTACTGGAGAGTTTCCTCCATTTCGCTAGATAGCATCTAATGATAATGGCCTTAACATGATGGGAAATTAATTGAGAAAGCATTTCTACCCTGCCATAATTTTATCATCTGTTCTATTGCTGCTATTAGCAGGAATCCTTAACCCCATGGGTGTTTCAAGCGAATCTCTTTTAGCAGAGCTAACAGTCTGGAGGTCATGCTGTTAGCCATTCTCATCAACTGGGTGTCAAATCATTGTCAAAAAGAAATTACTAGTGTATTCTTTTTTTTTTTCTTTTCTTTGCTTCTAACCTTTTGCTGTTACTAGTATTGAGATGATTTGTAGAGAGATATGCTGGAGTGGTGGTCACAGGAGGGATGTGTGCAAAAGGTTCTGGAGGTCACTAAAGGCTTTTTTTATTTCAGCATTTAGTTGAAGAACGATACATTAATTCAGATGTGCGAAGCACAGTGATCAAGTTCACTTTTCAAGAGAAGAATTTTTAATTCTAATTTTTCTTGGACAATTATATAGAAAGGATCAGTCTCTTTAAGACAGTAAATGTGACTTAATAATTAATAGTTTTCCAGTCACATTGAAAAACATACAGTTGTATTGCTATATAAGGAATAATGCAACATACTTGAATATTGATGGCCTATGTTTTCAGTTAACTATTCACATAATGCAATGGTTTCCACACAAGCATTTTATTTATTCTAAATTCAAGTTACACACACATACTGGCTTGATTTAAACAAGACATACATACAATTCAAAGAAGAAAATGTTCTTAGTTTCAATTCTATGAAATCTTTTGTTTCTGTTTTGCTGATCAAAAATAAACATGTTACCTCAGTCCTAGTATTTAATTCTGTATTCACAGTGGCACACTGTAGACTACAGTGGCTTTTCAGATACTTATATATAAAATGCAGTTACAAATGCTTCTGCTTCAAAATGTATGAACTGCCTATAGATATAGACCATGGTCAGTTTTTTCCTAATACTTTTGGACTCGAACAGTAGAGTAAGTAAAGATCACTGTTTATCTTGTATCTGCTTGGCATTTAAGTAAAGAGTAAAGAACTACTACTGAAATGTGACATATGATAATGGCACATCGGATGTTATGTGCAAAGTAAATCAAAGTAGGACTTTGACAAGAACAAGCATGCTGATATATAGTTACTCTTTTAAACATCTTTCACACATATGTTAATAGCTTTACACATTTATCACAGATTGCTTATACTGGAGCTATTTTTTAATGGGTATAGAGTCAATGGCATTGTGTACTCTTCATAGAATGGCCATAAGGCTAACATAGTTTACAAAGAGAAGAATGGAAATAAGTATAACCAATAGACTGAGAAGATAGAGCCATATGGGCATTACTGACTTAAACTTAGAATTAAAGGCAAACAAACAAATGAGGAAATAATTTTAACTTTAAAAGCAAATTTAAATAATCACATTTATACAAAAACAAAATGTTTTCTAGAGAATTGCTGATCTTTAAAACATTACTAATTCTTTTTTTGTTGTCTCTTTTTTTAACCACACCCTGCAATGCTCAGGTACTACTCCTAGCTTTGCTCAGGAAGCCTTCATGGCATGCTCAGGTGGTCATATGTGATGCAGTGACCGAACATAGGTCGAGCACATGCAAGGCAAGCGCCCTACCAGCTGTTCTATTGCTCTAGCCCCAGCATCACTATTTCTTCATTTTCTTTTTTTGGAACCACACCTGGTGATGCTGATGGGTTACTCTTGGCTATGCTCTCAGAAATCGCTCCTATCGAGCACCTCCCCCCTTAAACATATGTCATGTGGACCCAACTTAGACCCCAGGGGATTAGACACCCACTGTTCAGCCTTGAACCCTGGACACCAGACATAGAAACTACACAGTTCTCCACAACAACTCCAGGAACCAAATCCCCTCCAGGACATCCTTAATACTGCTCTGACACCAACATGTGCCAGCTCTAATATGATATCCTGAAAACGAGGAAATGGGAACAACTTGATCTAAGAGCAGGTTGTCCTACCTCATGAGCCAACGATAAGACAAAATCAGAAGACATGTCAGCCTTTGATCTGTGCAAAAGCCAAGATCGCTATCTACAGGTGACTGGCTGCTACAATCATGACTGGACATGACCTATCCTGGGTCCAATTAAAGAGCCCTAGCCTAGGTTTTGGTCTATGATATGTACAACAAACAAGATCTCTAATTCCAGTGGTCTGACTCAGACAATAACAACTGAACAGGTCTTCTGGAAACATAACAAAAGGCTTTATCCTAAGCTCCATCCTAGGATCAGCGCAAAGACCAAGACCACCAACTACAGAAGATGGATTAAAATGACACTGAAAGAACAGAGAACTTCTAGAACCACAAAGAAAGACTTCATCATAAGCTTCACTCCTTGACCTGTGCAGACACCAAGATCTCTAGATACAGAGGTCTGATTTTATCACCCACGATGAAGCAGAAGTCATCCATATACCACAAAAGCATCGAGGGGAGATAAAATGAACATGCAAAGGATCTATAGGTAATCCCATGACAGTATACTTCAAGGGTGGAGAAACCTTGTATCTCTGAGGCCAAGGGAATTCCCTCTCTAATGTCCCCATTACTTATTGTGCCTATGCAGAAAAAAAAAGCACAAAATAATCTCTTTTATTTATTTATCTATTTATTTTTCTGACTTCTATGTTTTGGTGTAGATATTAAAGTTGATGTCTCCAATTTTATTTTATTTTATTTATTTTGTCTTTTTCTTTATGCGCTCTGACATGTTTTTATTTTAGGACCAATATTATTATGTGGTGCTTGTCTTTATTGCTCTAGTGCTCACTGGATATTTTATTTGACATTTCTTTTTGTA